>NC_065448.1:97128518-97431549 GCF_917563875.1 Diabrotica virgifera virgifera | reverse complement strand
TGTGCGGGAGCTAGGTCGTAGATTCGTTAGGGAGGGTGAAGGGGTGTTAAGATGACTAAACTACCATAACAAATACAAAGGGTACTTACTCTGACTAGAGGATCTTTCTACTATTTAAAAAAAGGACGCCGTTCGAAACAAATCCTCTGGTTCATATATGGGTACTTACTAAGACTTTTTTCTCACTTACGGGGTACCAAATGGGGGGACATTCATCATTGATTCCTCTTTGGGGTTAGACTGGGCAACATCTTTTCTTTTACTGGCTTCTATGCCACATTCTTTTTCTTCTACTCTAAAACTTACACACAGTTGCATTAGAATTTAGTTAAAATTTTTCCAAAACAAGGTTACAGAAATAAAATGGTAGATACACTTACAAAACGTTTATTCAAAACTTTAACCTCTTACCAGGTTTATTCAAAATTTTACTACGAAAACAATGATTACAATGATTACAAACAAAACAATTACAATTGAACTTGTTGGGCAGTATATGTCAAATAAAATTTGACCTATTTATTTCAACACAAGATTTGACGTAGCTGTCAAATGTCATAAGTCACTGCCTTTTTTTACCATTATGAAAGCAAATTTCTTTATACAATTATTTACCAGCAATTTATCCACTTGAAATTTAGTAAAATTAAAAAAACGTATCATACCTTAAAAACAAAAAAAAACTCTTCATCACAGTCACAAACTACAGGGGAGGGGTTCATCAACAAACAGGGTCATCGAACTGAGGCAGGGGGCAGGGGGAGGACATGGCTTCTTTCTTCAATTTCAGGGCAATCACTGGAGGGTGGGGTGTGGGGTAGACATTCCATACACAAATCACAAAGGGGGCTTCTGGGAAACTGGAAACAAAACATCACGGGACAGGAACGACATTTCTTCGACATTTCTTCGATGAAATCAGGGCTTGACCATCATACATAACACAGAAAAAAATGGGCAACAATGCCGGTTTGTAGAACTGCGTGTTTGACTCTCAAGAGGCTTCGATTTTCCATTAAATCCATCACTATATGTGGAAAAAAATCCTCTCAGAGCACTCACCACACATTCAGATCTTCACAGCGACCATTCTACATTTTACCGGCGGGGAACAAAGGGACTACGCCCTTTCCAATTGTAGGTGTTAAGATTAACCTTTCTACGTGTTTGCGTTTTAAAATATCGTTTTTGTTATTACATATTTGAATTGAGAAAGATATATATGCTGTTTATGGTTCCATCGGTTTTTAGAAAGATTTTGCTACAATTCAAAAGTGGTTTCAGTTTAATAAACTTACCTTAAATGTAGAAAAAACAAAATATATGCCATTTACATCATATGTTAATAACCTTCCAAATCTTGGCCCGTTAAAAATTGATGCAAAAAATGAAATTCCACATACATACGAAATTAAATATCTAGGTATAATAATTGATAAGCATTTACGATGGAACACCCAAGCAAATAATATAGTAAATAAATTAAGAGGACTCTTATCAAGATTTAAATTTTTAAAACAATTTTTAGGAATAAGTCATTTACGAATTATTTATTATGCACTTATACAATCTCAACTCACATATGGTCTTTTAGGATGGGGTGGAATACGCAATAATTACTTACATTCTATAAATATTATTCAGAAATGGATAATTAGAATTATATACGGGAAAAATTTAAGATATTCTAGTGAGCTGTTATATAACGAAAGTAAATTTTTAACTGTACGTAAATTATTCTGCTATAAAGCCCTTATACATATACATGAAAAAAAGATAATATTAAATTTTAACAGTCATGCCCATCAAACTAGATATATAAAACATAATGCAATTCTACCAAAATGTAATAAATCCATCCTCCAAAGATATGTTGGTTACATAGGGCCCAAATTGTACAATTTATTACCGGATAATTTAAAACAATTTAAAAATTATAAAAAACATAGGTATAAATATGAAATTAAACAATGGATTGGGAGCAAATCAACAAAATTTTGCGAAGAACTTATTAATGGACAATTCTAATAAATAAACTTAAGTATGAAATAAATATCGAAAATAAAGTTTACATCTATAGAGATTTTTATTATCAACTGCAACATTCCTTGAATTGATGGCCACATTTATATCACAAATTACATATAGTAAAATTAGTATATTTTTATTTTTTTCTTATTTAATGTTAGAGTTTTTAGTATTTTTATAAATTCCCATATAACTGTATACATTTATACAATTGTTAAATATTTTTTGTTTGTGTTTATATTGTAAGTTAATATATTATATTTTTAAGTCTCACGCACAAGGGGTGCTACTTTTGTATGTATATTAATAATATATATACAAGGTAGCTCAACTTCAGTGAGTTATTTATGTTTATTTAGGTGGTACTCATTATGCTTTTTATTTTTTGTAAATCTTTATTGTTATTCCTAAATAAATATTATTATTATTATTATCGGTACCCAAACAAATGTGCCTGCAGTTTATTTTTCAGGGAAGGCTGCGTTTATTGGATTTTATGGCTTCTTTCAATTCTTTAGAAGCGGTTGTCGTGTATATTTAATGTTCTACTGATCGCTTTAAGTTTAGAGTTGACAGAAAAAATAATAAAAAAATACTTATAGACTAAATACAATAAGGGGTCCATGTACTTGTTGACCCCCCTCTGTATCCGCGCCTGAGGGGAGGCAAGTATGCTAAATTTGCAGTTACTCGAGCGTTATCCTGTTGGGCTGTGAAGATTAGGTCCTAAAACCAAAAAAAGTTTAGTTAAGTTTTTCATTTTAGTGGGGACTTTCCATTTCTTAAGTTAATTTTCCATTTCCAACAATCGTTTTTTGCGATTATATCCCATTTATCCCAATTCGAACAAATGTCTCGAATAAGAGTTACTTATTTTTACGTAAGGAATCTGAATCTGCAATTAAAAATGGGGGCTCCTATTTAAGATTTTAAAGTAACCCCCACCCCACCTCTGTGCTTTGGCATCATTCGATAGATTTTTGAAAAATATTGAAGGCGTATTTTTCAGTTCATTTCGCGAAATATCCGCATTTTTTGTGAAACTTTTGTGACTCATCCATTTTCTTACGCTCCGTTCAAATCATCATATTTTTGAAATATACACTGTTCTGCATGCAATACGGTATGCGGCAAAATAAACAGTACTGAAATTCGTATGCCTCAAATTTGTATGTGTCATGTACCGAAACGTATTGAGTGGTTTCTGAACGTTGTTATAACGTTTGTCAATATCATGTTAATGTTAGATACTTCAGGATGGTTTTCAGTTTTGCAGACAAAAATTTTATAATGGAGTACTTTTTTCGGCCATACGGAAAATGTCACGAAAATGGTCCAAGCTTAAAATCAACAGTGGTTTCAGCAGGACAAGATGATAACCTGTCACACTGCCAGAGAGTCTCTTCGAATACTGTGCGATCATTTTTGGAACTTCCACTCACCAGAACTAACGCCAACAGATGCGTACATATGGGGAATGCTGAAGGGGTCACCGTTTGCCATTTCGGAATTAAGGACTAAAATTAAAGATTTTTTTCGTGCCAGAGGCAGGGGCGGATCTAGAAATTTGCCTTGAGAGGGGAAATTTGCTTTAGGGAGGAACTTCCAATGAAAAACCAACCAAAAGACATAAAAAAGATAAACTCAGATTACATAAAAGACATAAATAATATCTTATAGGCATTAAGTTCCCTTAATTTTCCTAACTAGCGTGTTTATTGGGATGAATTTGTCTTTCTGTGGTTTCGGTTTCATGTGACCTAATATATTTTTATGTTTGAACAATTTTTTTTCTTTAATTTTGGACCTTGGAGAACGTGCGTCGTCGTGAATGATGTTTGCAAGGCTTTATCATGTATTATAGATATATTATAAATAATCATAAACATTTCAATATTCATTTCAGTACTGTTTATTTTGCCGCATACTGTACTTAACTTACCTTATCTTAATCTGACTATTTCGAGTTTTTCTAAGGATACATTTTTTTCAGACCCTTTTAACGAACTTCCCTCTCCATTTAAGGGGATAAGGTTTCTCCCCATGTGATTTTCTGACGAGCTCGAGTACCTGCAAAATTCCCCGCTCAATCTCCCCTACCAATAGGAGAATATCAAGCCAGATTCAGACTATATACCAAGCCGGATAATCTACATACATACTATTGACCAGCTATTCAACTTAAAACAAATATTATCTAAAGCCTGGGAGTATGATATAAATATCTACCAAATCTTTGTAGATTTTCAACAAGCCTATGATAACTTACATAGAGATAAAATGTAATTATGCAAGAATTTGGTATACCAAGGAAATTGGTAAAGTTAGTTCAAGCCACCACGACTCACACAGAAGATCAAGTACGAGTTCAAAATCAATATTGATAGATCCCTTCCAGATAATTAAAGGACTAAAACAGAGAGATGGGCTGGCACCGACTCTGTTTAAAATATGTATGGAATATACCGTAAGAAAAATGTCCGTAAACCCAAAAACTATTGTTTGATAAGTCTAAGCAGATTGTAATGTGCGCATATGATGTAAACTTGATGGCAAGAACCGCAAGAGACACCACATAACTTTATGTGGAGCTTGAAGGAAATGCAAAAGGATAGCTGTCAGCGCAACGTAGATAAAACTAAAGTCCTAATACAAGCAAGGAGGCAACGAAACTTGAAGAATTTGACAATAGACGACGCTAATATTAAAACGTTTTTATATACTTTTTCTTGGTTGTTGTCACGGTCTCCGCAAATTTTGTAATCCATTTTAAAAATAGTTATATGCTATCTAGGTACCTGAAATTTAGAGAATAGCTAGAAGAGAATATATGCTAGAATAGCTTAGAACTAGCTAATAATACAATATTTAACTGCTATTATACAGGGTGATTGATTAGTGGGGTGAAGCTCCGTAGATCCATTATAGTAATGGATAGCAATAATAAAAGTTAATAACAAAAACTGTAGCCAACTTTGAACTTCACATTACAAAATTAGTTAGAATGTTACAGGGTGTTCGATAACATAGTGACAGATCAGTTATGTTTTTGAAGTTGTACTTCTTTAGGCGCGATTGAGAGTAAAATTTCATAATACTGCGCGCATGCGCACACAGACAGTATGGCGTTTAGTTGCTAATGCTTTCTAGTTATGTATAAATATATCAGTGCAAGAAAAGGTGTGAAAAAAATATATTAGTGTTTTTAGTAAATATATTTATTATAATTTTTGTGTCTTTGGGTTTGTCTTCCTCAGGAGTAAGATGAGTATTATTAAAATATTTTATTGTATATTTATTCACCTTGTCTGTTTGTTACCGTGAATTGTCATTAGGTACGTCCGAACCGATACAGACACAGCCCTCGTAGCGCATTTGGTATAGCATTCGGCCAGAGATCGAGAGGACTTGAGTTCGAATCCAGTGCAATCCTATACTTTTTTTTTCATTTTTTTTTAAAGCGGTAAGCACAAAATTAGTTTGGTGTTTAAAAAAAATTAAGACAAACTGTTTAAAGTATATTTATTTTTAAGAAATCATATAATAGAAGTATAACTTCTTACGGACGTACAAAGTACACACACATTCTTTTTTTAAATGGAACACCTGTATTTTATTTTATATTCAAAATCTTCTCCATTACAAAAATATAAAGGTTTAGTATGTTATACAGGGTATTTACAAAGTTATAACTAATTTTATATGAAAATCGTAACAAGTTTAATTCCCTGTATAAATAAAAATCAGCACAACGGCAATGGTTTATTAATGCCATATTTTTTTTATTTATTGTCAAAATTTTCATAAATAATCGATATTGCTAATTTTCTTTATATTGAATACAGGGTGAGTAAAAACGCAAGTAAATTATTTTCTCAGTAATTTTAAATGAAACACCCTGTATTTTATATCACTATCGAAAATTACCATTTCCGTACTTTAATTTTTATATAACATTCCCTATGTCTAAATTGATTAGTTTTCGAGATATTTTCATTTTTCAGAGCAAATTATTAATTACGAGTCTAAATTTATCCAAATTTTAGGCAAGCCATGACTGAATTGTCTAAAGCTAACAATTTACGATTACTGATTATCAATCTGTAATCAAAGCTGGTTACAATTTTTGTTATTAACTTTTATTGCTATATATTACTATAACAAGCATGCTATTTAGGGTGGCAGTGAATAAAATTGGGATAGCTATGATGGTAACCAACGTTCTGAAAGGACATGGTACATGAAGAAGAGAAGAATTACTATAACGGATCTACGGAGCTTTACTCCACTAATCAATTACCCTGTATGGATAAATCGATTTTTTTTATTTCAAACTATTTTAAAAATGTCACTAATGCAATGATAAGTAAGTTAATAAATCGATATCTACAAATTGATGGTGGGTCAGTGGCATTAGACTGCAGATCGAGAGTTCCCTAGTTCGAACACGGCTGTTGCGTACTTTTTTTTAATTTTTTTAATAAATAATTAAAAGTTGATATACTTACAATTCATATTTTATAAGTTAATTATAACATATGTTACAGTTCAAGTTGATTCTCAGTTAGAGTTGACTCCAACTAGTTGGAGTCAACTCCAACTGAAACGAGCAATAAAAGTTGATTTTAAAAATTTAAATCAACTTTTACTAGTTGGAGTTGACTCTTCCTGGATCGATTCAGTAAATGTTGATTATACGAGAATCTCAAGTGCATTTTTGATGAGTGTGCGTTTCTTTGTTTTGACCGTTTCAACTACTTATTAGTATAGTCTGTAACGTCGCCCCCGTTAGGTAAATTATTCTGATTCGATTTTTTGCACAAACTTACTCAAAGAAATACATCCGTATAACAATCCTTATAACAAATACACAGGGTGTCACGCGGTACCGCGGTCGAAAAATTGTTTAACCAATTTCAGGTAAAGTCAGTCAGTAAAGTGACTCTTTATCGAACGAGTCTGATATTACGAGCAGAGGAACAGACGCGTTCGATAAAGAGTATTGAGGTGGTGCGTACAAAATTGTATCGTCAATCATAAATAACATCAACACTTACTTACAACTTTGAGGATTTTTTTTTAATTTTAGAAGAAATAAATCATTCGAATGACAGTAATGACAGATGACTTTTGCATGATGGCCGGTTTTGATGTTTAATCAATAGTTATCAATATTTTATACCTATAGTGCAGTCACTGAAGGTTTTCACCTCCGATTTCGTAGAACCTCCATTGATTTTCATGAAAATTGGTGAGTAATTAGAGAATACCTCAAGGAACAAAGGTGACATGATGCTAACTTGCGCTTTTACCCTGGGGGTGGATGCCACCCCTTCTCGGGGGTGAAAATTATTTTATTAAAAATAATACCATAAATCGACAGAGGGACAAATTATAAGCAAAATTTGTTATATAAAGTTATTAATATAACTCAATACTTTTTGAGTTATTAAAGACCAAAAATTTTATTTTTTCGTAAAAAAATGCATGTTTTAATCATATCATAAAAATTTTTTCAAAATTTATCTTTTAAAATTGTTTCCAAAAAATTTTTTGAAATAGTTTGAAATAAAAAAAATCGATTTATCCATACAGGGTAATTGATTAGTGGAGTAAAGCTCCGTAGATCCGTTATAGTAATTCTTCTCTTCTTCATGTACCATGTCCTTTCAGAACGTTGGTTACCATCATAGCTATCCCAATTTTATTCACTGCCACCCTAAATAGCATGCTTGTTATAGTAATATATAGCAATAAAAGTTAATAACAAAAATTGTAACCAGCTTTGATTACAGATTGATAATCAGTAATCGTAAATTGTTAGCTTTAGACAATTCAGTCATGGCTTGCCTAAAATTTGGATAAATTTAGACTCGTAATTAATAATTTGCTCTGAAAAATGAAAATATCTCGAAAACTAATCAATTTAGACATAGGGAATGTTATATAAAAATTAAAGTACGGAAATGGTAATTTTCGATAGTGATATAAAATACAGGGTGTTTCATTTAAAATTACTGAGAAAATAATTTACTTGCGTTTTTACTCACCCTGTATTCAATATAAAGAAAATTAGCAATATCGATTATTTATGAAAATTTTGACAATAAATAAAAAAAATATGGCATTAATAAACCATTGCCGTTGTGCTGATTTTTATTTATACAGGGAATTAAACTTGTTACGATTTTCATATAAAATTAGTTATAACTTTGTAAATACCCTGTATAACATACTAAACCTTTATATTTTTGTAATGGAGAAGATTTTGAATATAAAATAAAATACAGGTGTTCCATTTAAAAAAAGAATGTGTGTGTACTTTGTACGTCCGTAAGAAGTTATACTTCTATTATATGATTTCTTAAAAATAAATATACTTTAAACAGTTTGTCTTAATTTTTTTTAAACACCAAACTAATTTTGTGCTTACCGCTTTAAAAAAAAATGAAAAAAAAAAGTATAGGATTGCACTGGATTCGAACTCAAGTCCTCTCGATCTCTGGCCGAATGCTATACCAAATGCGCTACGAGGGCTGTGTCTGTATCGGTTCGGACGTACCTAATGACAATTCACGGTAACAAACAGACAAGGTGAATAAATATACAATAAAATATTTTAATAATACTCATCTTACTCCTGAGGAAGACAAACCCAAAGACACAAAAATTATAATAAATATATTTACTAAAAACACTAATATATTTTTTTCACACCTTTTCTTGCACTGATATATTTATACATAACTAGAAAGCATTAGCAACTAAACGCCATACTGTCTGTGTGCGCATGCGCGCAGTATTATGAAATTTTACTCTCAATCGCGCCTAAAGAAGTATAACTTCAAAAACATAACTGATCTGTCACTATGTTATCGAACACCCTGTAACATTCTAACTAATTTTGTAATGTGAAGTTCAAAGTTGGCTACAGTTTTTGTTATTAACTTTTATTATTGCTATCCATTACTGTTGCAATGTTGCAGTTACTGACTTTATTACAAAGTATCTTGATGAAATCGGCCCTACGTAGGAAAAGAATCTGTAAACAGATATAGAATTGGGATTTTTTTCCATTGGCCTTCTAATGGCTTTATCTACAGTAGAAGTTGAAAAACCATTGTTGATTGCTATTTGTTTAATAATTGAAATTTCTTTACTGTAATTGTCATGAGACAAAGGGATGTTAACAAGTCTTTGGACATAACATTGAATAGCTGCCATCTTATGTTGAAAGGGAAGATCAGATGGTATAGGATATGATCAGTTTAGGTAGGTTTTGTGAAAACTGAAAATTCCTAAGTAGAAGAAGAAAAAGAAGAGGAATTCTTTTTAAGAAAACCAACTTTTTAGAAACCCACAACCTTATCAACTTTTTAGACTTAACCATTAAACAATATTGCTTTTAGTAATAGACCAGGGCGGATCTTTGAAAAAACGTCTATGTTTGGATGTGCGAGGTGGCGTTCGGATTTCTGCAGATACAGTTAGGTGACAACTTCAGTAATTATAATCGACTTATGCTCCTTCTCAAATATGCCCTATACATTAATAAAAAAATTAAAATATTTAAAAATTTAAAAAAAAATCTAAAAAATTTCGAAAAACGTCGATTTTTTTCTACTTTTTTTGCTTATAACTTTAAAACGATTCATTTTGGAACAAAGTCGTAGCGAAATAAAATAAAGATAGTTGAATTTTGTATAATATACGACTGGTTAAAAATGTCCTACATTATTACCCTTTCTGCAAAATAGCAATAAATACAAAATAAGGGAGCAAAATAAGCCTGTTTTTATTCAATGTTATTTAACCACTTTGGTTACACTTAGAACCTTCGTAATTTGCTTAGAAAATTCTTACAACATACTTAAATCGTCCACCAAATTTCATTGAAATCGACCGGACAGATTTTGCATAATAATTTTGCAATCTAATTTTTTTTTATAAAGTTAAAATTTTTTAAAAACTTTCTGAACAAAAAGTACACCATTTATAAATTTGCTAATTTTTTTAAATATAAAGAGGCTCTCTACCTATCTAATACACTTTACAGAATTAAAATCGGATTATTTAAGCGGCCTCAGCACTGTTTTAAAGGTATAAACAATTTTTTGGCTAACAAACTAAAGAATTAGCGTTGTAATAAGCAGTTATATTTTTACATGGATTCGCGATATGGCTATTTTGTAATATTTTTTCTTTTAATTGGAAAACATGCAGTTAATTGCTATTGATAAATTTAATGGGGCTACAAGCTAAACACTAATACTGAATACGGTATACCTAGGTATTAAAATTTTTGTGACTGTTTAACGTTGGTAGTTGATCTATTTTTAATTTTGTAAATAGGTGATTCACAATGTTTTCTGCAGATTGAATAATTCTTCGGAAATACTTAAAGCTTCACGTAATATGAACAAGAATAGCATACTGTGCCATAAGTATGGAGTGGTCCACATTTCCCATAAATTTGTAGTTTAAGGCCGGCCGTTGTATGAAAGAGAGGTCCCCAAATGCCGGCGCAACAGAGAGAAAAGATTCTTTCCCGAGAGATGCTGCCTCTATCGGAGAAATAACGCAATAGATATCTAAGCGAGGCCGCAAACGGCAGAATTTTTAGTAAGTCGATAGTTTAGTTAAGTACAGAGAGTATGCAGGTGCGGCCTCGCTAAGATGACTCGAAATCGTTTTATATATCAGGTGCGAACTTTTAATTTTTTAGTAGGCGGTTTAAGGACGGGGTCTCGCTGAAAATTTTACTTGGATAAATACTGTGCTCGTATCTCGTGGTAAAATCTAAACCAAAAGTATTGGAGAAATCTATTTTAGTCCATGTGGTGAGACCGCTCCCGTCTGGGAAAATTTCTGATTCGGTTTCTTTGTGGATTCCTATTCAAACATGTCCCCTCTAAACAAATCTGAAGGGTGCCGGGCGGAATTTTTGGGCAGAAACTGTTTAAACAATTTTTATAAACAAATAGAAAAGATCACGTTTTTTTGCCCCGGAACATATATTTTTAAGTTTAGTGGGTCATTCTAAACAAGAAAGGTATCTTGTAATTTTTTTCAAAAATTGATAGTTTTCGAGTTATAGGCGATTTAAAATCTGAAAAGTGCGAAAATGCTCATTTACGAGGCCTAAAAACTCATATTTAAATTAGAACTTTTGAGGTTGCCAGATTCTTAAATTGAAGTTTAAACATTCAGCTTGAAGATTCTAAAGAGTGATTGTGTCTAACCCTAATTTAAACCGTCGTGTTTTAATTGTTAAATATACATGTCCATCCGATTTTTTTGTCGGTGCGGCGCGCTCTATTTCAAAAATCTCCAGTTTTCCTCCAAAAAATATTTTTTCTAGATTTTTTGGGACATTTTAAATAAAATAAGTTTCTTGACATTTTTCTCAAAAGTTAACAGTTTTAAAGTTATAAGCGATTTAAAATCCAAAAATGCGTTTTGGCATTTTTCGGATTTAAATCGCTTATAACTTTAAAACCATTAACTTTGGAGAAAAATGTCAAGAAACTTATTTTATTTAGAATATCACAAAAAATCTAGAAAAAATATTATTTGGAGGAAACTAGAAGATTTTTGAAATAGAGCTCGCCGTACCGGCAAAAAAATCGGATAAACATGCATATAACAACTAAAAAAAAACGGTATAAATTAAGGTTAGACGCGATCACTCATATGTGGACCATATAGAACAATTTGGTGTTGCAGGAAAACTTTTACTTCGGATGTCTGGGTTAGGCCTTTTTTGGACCAATTATAACATACTACCTCCGTAACTTTGGAACCGTTCATTTTAGAAGGGTTATGCATAGGACCTTTTTTGTTTCAAATTTAATGTAGAACAATTTTGTATAGAAGGTTGTTCATGCTAAATCGCATAGTTTTAGAAATATTGACGAAAAACGTAAAAAACTACGAATTTACCGATTTCTCCCCCCTCTCCCCCCCAAACCCGACGCTCAAAATGGTGTGACTTTTTTCTGAACATTATGTGGACCATATAGAACAATTTGGTGTTGGAGGATAACTTTCACTTTGGATGTCTGGGTATGGGTCTAACTATACCATACTATATTCCCTAAAATAAAATGTTTCATCATAACGGCTGACCTGAGTAAAAATCACTTATTTATAAGTTAAATTTGAATTATAGGCTTGGATCTCGCGTACAAAAAAGAAGTTGATTAATAACAAGCTGAAAATTTTTAACTTAACTGTGTCTAGTCGGACAAACTTTGATGTACGGGAACACTGAAACAGGCGAAGCTTTAATTGTGGAACAGGTTAAAAATTTGGAACATCAGACTACGAAAACGTTCCATGTATTTTGTCTGACAGAACTTCCAACTGATTTGTTACGATTTCATTAAACTCTTATGCAAAAATCAGACTGGTATTATCACCAACTGGGCATTTTAATAAGTTTAACACGAAGAACATGTCAAATGGCAGGAATTATATTTTTGATAAATAGCAATATGATTTTTGCATGAGAGTTTAATGAAACAGTAACAAATCAATTGGAAGTTCTGTTCGAAAAAATACATGGAGCGTTTTCGTAATCTGACGTTCCAAATTTTTAAACTGTTCTACAATTAAAACTTCTCCTATTCTTCTCCTGAAAAAACTTCTCCTGAAAACTTAGTGAAAACAGAGGAAATTTAGTGAATTGCAAATATTTAATTCAAAAGAAACTTTTTATTTATTCTAAGGGACTGTCGGCCCTCGGCAATAACGTTTTCTTTCATTCTGCGTTTAATTTTTTTAAAAATACTTATTAGTTTTCTCAGTATTCGAAAAAAATGAACACATTTAAAACACAGGAAAATTTTGAGAGGCGACATTTTGCGTCTTTCCCCTTAAATTTTTTTGCAACATGAATGAAGCACCCTGTGTATTAAATTAAAAATATACATTCAAGTAAATAAACAATAATATTTTGTTATATCAAAGTTTTCAAACAAATTTTATATAGGGTGTCTGCATAACTAGCAACCATATGGTTTCATATTAATTTTATTAATTATTAACTTTAATTATTATTAATACATTATTAATTTTACGGGAAAAGGTAATACCCAAGTTAAATACATAATCATAATTCATAGAGTATGTGTTTACTTAAGGGTAATTATCATTAGAGTAAAAGATTCACTTTATAGGAATAAAACTGCTAAGTTGCGTTATGGGTACTAATT
The DNA here is from genome assembly GCF_917563875.1 of Diabrotica virgifera virgifera. NCBI lineage: Eukaryota > Metazoa > Arthropoda > Insecta > Coleoptera > Chrysomelidae > Diabrotica > Diabrotica virgifera. The sequence goes on along the minus strand of NC_065448.1, from coordinate 97,418,305 downwards.
TATGTTTCTAGTCGTCAAGGAGTGTGATTTGATGTTTGATTTTCATATGGCAAGCGTAATTCAATCTATCTACATACTTCAAAGAAAAAAATTAGGAAGGGACAATAAAATGTAATATATTTTAGACGGAGTACGTTCAACATTTCAGGACGGGAATAATAATCATTTTTTCAGTAATAACACAATATTTGATTTTTGAGATTTCTCTATTGTTCATGAAATAAATAAAATTGTATATAAAAATGATTATCTCATTTAAAATAAATATTTCTTATTTACCAATCCTTCGGTTTGGCGCCCCATTGGGGTTACGCACGCGTGCACCGCACGCGTTGCACGCCCGGTTACGGGGCCCTGATATTATTCCAAGTACGCAATAATGAACCACCCGCATCCCTCAAAACGGTATTACTCTCTATACAGTACCGAAATTTCCAAAGGAAAGTTTCAAACGGGCCATACCGCTCCTGAATTTTGCACATGTATATAATATTTTTCGTAGCGCCATCTTATACATAATGGCTACATTAACAGAGCTTAGATTCTTACAGATTCCTATACTGTATTCGTATTATATGTCGAATATTTACGTTTCACATGCCAATTTCTATTAATTTCAGAAATTTATTTTCAAAGTACACCACGCAAAAAGTACTTTATTAATTCACATTTTTTTAACGTTATATCCTTCCATTACTTCTACTGTAGTGCTAAACGGAATTTTATCATGAAATTCATTTAAATACTTAAGTAATTTAGATATAAACGCTCTTATATTTATTGAGAAAAAAGCAAAACTTTCACATTTTTTTATAAACAATACACAACAGGTAGGATAACAAAAATATGGCTGGAACTAGCGACATATATTGTTAGTAGGTTAAGCATTTTTCGGTATACATATATGCTCTAGATTATGAGTGGTGTACTTTATAAAGGTGATGGGATCGGCTATACTTATAACATTACCAATGGCCGGCCTTAAACCACAGGCATGTGTAACAATTAGTATTAGCGAGAAATAACCGTACTGTGCAAATTGTACACTATATTTTTTTTTCATTTGTACAGGACGTTTTTAAAATATGTATACAATATAGGTAAATGAAACAAAAAATGAAATTTGATGTATTATTAAATATGTATTATAGACCAGGGCGGATCTGTTTTGAGGTGGATGTGAGAGGTGGCATTCGGATTTTTGCAGATAAAGTTAGGTGACAACTTCAATAATTAGAATTGACTTATGCTCCTTCTCAAATATGCCCGGAACATTAAAAAAAAATTAAAATATTTAGAAATTTCGAAAAACATCAACATTTTTCTACTTTCATTGCTTATAACTTTAAAACGATTCATTTTGGAACAAAGGCGTATACAAATAAAATAAAGATTATTGAATTTTGTATGATATACGACTGGTTTAAAATGTCTTAAATTATTACCCTTTCTGCAAAATAGCAATTAATACAAAATAAGGGGGCAAAAAAGCCTGTTTTTTTCAATGTTTTTAAACAAGTTTGGTTGCACTTAGAACCTTCGTAATTCGCTTAGAAAATTCTTACAACATAATTAAACCGTCCATCAAATTTCATTAAAATTGACCTAATAGATTTTGCATAATCATTTTGCAATCTAAATTTTTTTAAATAAGTTCAAATTTTTTAAAAACTTTTTGAACAAAAAGTAGACCCTTTAGAAGTTTGCTAACTTTTTTACATATAGGTAAAGAGACGCTCTACCTATCTAATACACTTTACAGAATGAAAATCGGATTATTCAAGCGGCCTCAGCACTGTTTTAAAGTTATAAACAATTTTTTGGCTTATAAACAAATACAGTGAGGACGTTCGAGTTGGAATAAATTCATTTTCTCGAGAATGGGCGACTCTGGAGATAAATCCCGAAACAGGTCGATTTTTATCTTTAAATTTTAATTTTTTGGCATATATATATGTCATACTAGTGACGTCATCCATCTGGGTGTAATGACGTAATCGATGATTTTTTTAAATAAGAATATGCGTCAATTGAGAATTGAGACAAAAAGAAGAATTTATATAATTTATTTAATTTAAAAGTGGTTTAAAAACATTGAAAAAACAGGCTTTTTTGCCCCCTTATTTTGTATTAATTGCTATTTTGCAGAAAAGGTAATAATTTAAGACATTTTAAACCAGTCGTATATCATACAAAATTCAATTATCTTATTTTATTTCCCTACGACTTTGTTCCAAAAGGAATCGTTTTAAAGTTATAAGCAATGAAAGTAGAAAAAAGTCGATGTCTTTCGAAATTTCTAAATATTTTAATTTATTTTAATGTTCCGGGCATATTTGAGAAGGAGCATAAGTCAATTATAATTATTGAAGTTGTCACCTAACTTTATCTGCAAACATCCGAATGCCACTTCTCACATCCACCTCAAAACAGATCCGTCCTGGTCTATAATACATATTTAAAAATACATCAAATTTCATTTTCTGTTTCATTTACCTATATTGTATACAGTTTAAAAACATCCTGTACAAATGAAAAAAAAATATAGTGTACAATTTGCACAGTACGCTTATTTCTCGCTAATACTAATAGCTACACATGCCTGTGGTTTAAACTACAAATTTATGGGAAATGTGGACCACTCCATACTTATTACACAATATGCTATTCCCGTTCATATTACATGAAGCCTTAAGTATTTCCGAAAAATTATTCAATCTGCAAAAAACATTGTGAATCACCTATTTACAAAATTAAAAATAAATCAACTGCCAACGTTAAACAGTCATAAAAATTTTAATACCTAGGTATACCATATTCAGTATTAGTGTTTAGCTTGCCCCATTAAATTTATCAATAACAATTAACTGCATGTTTTCCAATTAAAAAAAAATATTACAAAATAGCCATGTTCCGAATCCATGTAAAAATATAACTGCTTACTACAACGCTAATTCTTTAGTTCAAAAACCTTTGCTTGTAATATGTTTGTTTTGCGTTTCTAATTACGTAAGTCGAATTTTGCCTGAGTTCTAATCGGCACACCATTAGCTTGCAGATTTGTTATCAAAACGAACCTAATTTAACACAACAGTCTACAATTACTTTTTCAGAATTAAAAATCTCTCTCTCTCTCTCTCTCTCTCTCTCTCTCTCTCTCTCTCTCTCTCTTATGGGCCCTGGCCTCCCCCAGCATCCGCCTCCAAGTATCTGTCTCTGGCTGCTTTCCTCCAGTTGTCCACCCTCAATATCTCTTTAGTATCGGTTCTCACTTCATCTATCCACATCTTCCTTGGTCTTTCCACTGGCCGACGTCCCACCATAGTTCCGCTAAGCATTCTACTAGGTATTATGTCGTTATCCATTTTTATAAGGCGATCAGCCCAGCGCAATATTTGTATTTTTGCATAATTTGCTATAGAGAGTTCTTTGTTATGTTGGTATAATTCGTGGTTGAACCTTATTTCAACAACATTTCTTTTAAAACAAAACATAACATCAAAGTCCAAATTCAGCCAAACAAAAGATAACATTGATAAGTTAAATAAATGTGGTATTTATAAATTGTCTTTAAAACATGACATGTGGGTAGGACAATGAGAACCCTTTCTCCGAGAATCAAGGAACACCGTAACAATACAGAAAAATCAAACTTTGGGTATCACATTAAATTTAACAATCATTCCTTTTTTTCCTTTCAAAAACAGTAAAATTTTACATAGCATGCCAATTAAAAACTTTTAGAAGACCTATACTAAATTTACAATCAAGATGCAGTAGAAATAAACTAACCAAGACACCTTAAATGCTACTAGGAGCACTCCCGAATCGTAATTTACAATGTATGTATTTGTTACAGTTCAAGTTGATTATCCAGTTGGAGTTGACTTTTCGTAGTTCGAGTCAACGCAAACGGCTGGTTTTAGTAAAAGTTGATTATAAATATAAAATGAAGATTTTTATTCAACATTTACTAAGTAGTAAAAATAGATTCCAACTAGTTAAAGTATACTCTTCCCAATGCCATTTAGTAAAAGTTGATTCACACAAACAACCGATTCTAGAAATTAAATGTTACTGTATATTATGTTCAAATCGTTTTATTTATAGTCCAGGCTGTATCGTCGCTCCCGTTAGGTAAATTATTCCAGTTCGATTTTTTTGCACAAACTTACTCAAAAAGAGGTCCTTATAACGAATCCACAGGGTGTCAGGTGGTACCGTAATCGAAAAATTGTTTAGACAAATTCACAAAAAAAAATCACTTCGGACATTTTTTTTACATCATTAATTTGGGTCATTCGGAGCAAAAGAGGTCTTTTGTGATTTTTCTGTAAAATTTATTGTTCTCGAGTTATACGCGATTTAAAATTTGAAAAATGCGAAAATGACCATTTTCAAGGCTTAATAACTCGTAAAAATTATTATTATGAAAGTCAGAAAGTCACCAAATCAAATTTTAACGACCCCCCTACAAGGTACTGAAGAAATATTTGTCATTATTGTATTACTAAGCTGTTATTTTTAATTATTAACAATGAGCGCTAGGAGCGTATTGAGGCGGTCGTCAATGTGAGTGCGACTGAGATGCACCATTGGACGGTCGGAATGGAGGATCTTACTCGCACTCACATTGACAGCCGCCTCAATACGCTTTTAGCGCTCATTGTTGATAATTAAAAATAACAGCTTAGTAATAAAATAAAATAACAGCGTACAACGGCTCAATATAGAAAATGAACTAGAGGGTAAAATGAGCCTAATCCCAAATTTTTGTACAAATCGATGCTGGACGAAAAAATTGCGAGGTTTTGCCATTTTTTCAGTTTCATTTCCTCGACTAAAAGAGCCCATTTCACGCATGCATTTCGTTTCGGAAAGTTGCACTTTCCTGCACAGCGTGAGTGAAAGTAAATTTTCCCCGGTGTGCGGGAAAGTAAAATACCTTGTAATATGGCATTATAATATATTATAATACATGTAATATACTAATATTTAGATATTATTTACTAATTTATTTCAAATTTATCTTAAAAATTACACAAGTTAAATATTCTTGTTTCGTGTATATTTTGTTTTGTATTTTAATAACGATTTCCGAAGTGATTTTAAGTCTGTTGCTTCCCTGTCGTTGATTAACGAGTGTATTTATGTGTTTCATAGATTGAATAGTCCTGTCGCCAGGGGGGGGGTACAACGGCCTCCTTTATTCAGATGGACTTACCCAAGTTTTTTTATGTATTTTGACCCGTAGAACACGAATTTTTTGGGTAACGGTTGATCCGGATGTCGATAAGATTGTTATAAACAAAGAACTTGAGGAATTACATAACAGCGATTTTTCGCAAAACAAAACATTTTTTTGTATTTAGAACGTGCTGCTCCATCGAATTCTCATGTATTCTGAGCATTCTGAGCTCACTGCTGGTGTCTTTGAGAATACCATTAGCTTGGTCTTGAGGTGTTCGTATAGAGGCTGCACTTTTCTGATGGAAAGGATCAAATATTATTAAGATAGACAACTTTATTATAAGTGCTATTACTGTTAAAATCTGCTTCTATGTTCTCAAAAACTCCCTTAAATACTGTGTCAGAATAAAGGTTAAATGAGAGTTTAAAATCTATTTTTATTAATTGATAACTTAATTCTGACCAAAGCATAATAATGTCATTGATCTTAAATATAGCAAGTAATAAAATAACTAATAAACTTTATTTTATTACGTAATTTATATATCATTTTATAAAGCTTATTACTCAATCTTTTATACTGTCTATAAAATGTATCACTATCCGTTCCCTCTCCTAATCTAAAAGCATCTCACCATTCAAGAAGACTTTAATTAAATCTCGCCTAATACAAAAGATCGTTTCAATTTTCTACTGACAAAAACGTGTTAATGACGGCAGTAAATATTTTATAACCCTTCATGAATCCGATTGTTTATAAGTACAAAAATCTTAAATCTTTCTCGGTGGGTGTTCCAAACGTTTAAGAAACAACATCATTGTTTTCGAGCGTTCATAAATTAGATTGAAAAGCTCCATTAGCGAAAATTAATATTTTCAGCTTTATATATTTCAGATGAAACCTTGTCACTTTCTTTGTTGGGAATGAAATGAAAATTCGCTTATATTAATTTGATATTGCAATAATTAATTTATAAGATTGACACAGCTAGGAGGAAAATATTTGTTTGTCGTCAGATGATAATGTACTTAACATTATCCAATTTTGAAGACAAAAAAAAACAGTGCCGGAAATTGCAATGTAGATTTTAATATATTTTTTGAGATATTGGGAATGAAGGGGATGTAAACTTGAAAGAGAAAAACTGTTAACATTAGAAAATATGAAAAACGTTAGACTAACGAAAAGCTACATGACGACAATAAGGATTCAAATAAGGAAAAAAAAAAGGTAAAAATGAACAAAATATTAAAAAAGTTTAAATTATTATTTACACTGGCCATAGAAGATATGGTCCTATGGGCATTGGTCCTTCGAACCGGATCAAAATGTGCAATAGAAGCATGTACATAATATATGAAATGATTAATATAATTTCAGTTGTGTGGACTGTATGTTTTTATGTTGCTGGTTTAAGTGGAATTTGGAGAGGGGTTATAATATACAGACAATATTATAAGTTTATAAAAAATCTTACCCAATTCATTGTTTCACCACTCGCGATTCTATCACGTCACATATACCGGTTTCACACGGTGAAACCGGCTCGTACGGGGTTTAATTTACTCGCTGGGTGTTCCAAACGTTTAAGAATCAACATCATTGTTTTTGAGCCTTCATAATTGGATTGAAAAGCTGCATTAGCGAAAATTAATATTTTCAGCTTTATATATGTCAGATGTTCTTTGTTGGGAATTAAATGAAAATTAGCTTATATTAATTTGATATTGCAATAATTAATTTATAAGATTGACACAGCACAGGAGGAAAATATTTGTTTGTCGTTAGATGATAATTTACTTAACATTATCTAATTTTGGAGACAAAAAAAACTGCCGGAAATTGCAGTTTAGATTTTAATATATTTAGACAAGTCGAAAACGGCGGGTTCGATGGAGAAAATATTCCCATGAGATTTTTTTGCATAATCACATTCGTGAGACACCCCAGAATAAGGTTCAAGAAGTCGCCCACGCGAAAAGTGGTCCAATTTTTTTTCAACAATTTTTTTAATCAAATTGCAAAAATCAATATTTTCGGCCCGGAGATTTTTTTTTATTTTTCGGACCATTCCAGACAGAAAAGGTCTCTTATAATTTTTCTCTAAAGTTGATCGTGTTCGAGTTATAAGCAATTTAAAATTTAAAAAAGCGAAAATGGCCATTTTTAAGACCTAATAACTCGGTTTAAAGTGGTTATTATGAAAGTCAGAGTGACTAAATCAAACTTAAAGTCCCCCCTTCATGATCCTGAAGAAATTTGTGTCATTAATTTTTTACTAAGCTGTTATTTTTAATTATTAATAATGGGTGGTAAGATCGTATTGACGCGGCTGTAAATGTGAGTGCGAGTGAGATGCGCCATTGGGCTGCCTGAATGGCATCTCTTTCGCACTCATTATGGACGGCCGCCTAATACGTGCATGGCTCTCATTATTTTTACCTAAAACTAACAGCTTAGTCATCAAATAATGACAAACATTTCTGCAGGATCTTGTAGGGGGGACTTTAAACTTTGATTTAGTTACGTTCTGACTTTCATAGTAATAACTTTTAACCGAGTTATTAAGCCTTGAAAATCGCCATTTCTTGTTTTTTTCAATTTTAAAAACTTTTACCTCGAAAACGATTAACTTTAGAGAAAAATTAAAAGAGACCTTTTTTTATCCAGAATGGTCCAAAAAACCTAAAAAAATTGTTCCGTCCAAAAATATTGATTATTGCAATTTGATTAAAAAAATTGTTAAAAAAAATTTGGACCACTTTTCGCGGGGGCGACTTCTTGAATCTTATTCTGGAATGTCTCACGAATGTGATTATGCAAAAAAATCTCATGGGAATATTTTCTCCAAAGAACCCGCCTTTTTCGCCTTGTCATATTTTATTATTTACTGTATTAGATCCATAATTACAATTCTTAATTAATAATTTCATAGATGAACATGCTTCTATTGTACATTTTGGTCGTGTTCAATTTTTAACATTCAAAAAATATTTTATTTTTTACTGTATTAAATCCATAATTACAATTCTTAATTAATAATTTCATAGATGTACATACATGCTTCTATTGTACATTTTGGTCCTTCGAGCCGGATCAAAATGTACAATAGAGACATGTACATCTATGAAATTATTAATATAATTTCAGTTGTGTGGACTGTATGTTTTTAGGTTGCTGGTTCAAGTGGAATTTAGAGAGGGATTATGATATACAGTCAATATTATAAGTTTATAAAAAATCTTATTAAAAATTCACTGTTTCACCACTTGCGATTTCATCACGTCATATATACGGGTTTCACACGCGGTTGCTGCTGATACGAGGTTTAATTTACTCGATGTAAATTAAACAACAACACGTTTAAGATACAGCATACTTGTTTTTGAACCTTCCTGAATTAAAAGCTCCATTAGCGAAAATTAATAGTTTATATTTATTTATGTATTTATTAGGTATTAATATTTTCAACTTTGACAGTTATTAGCGGTCATGTTGTTGAAGCTACATCTCTCAAATTGACTGTCAATTGTTCAGTATATTTTGCTAAAGTACCATTGATGAGTACAGCAAACGGGAAAATGGTGAAATTGTTTTGTTAAAATAGGTGTTCTGTTCGGGCAACTCTCCACTCTTGACCATTTTACGGTCGCCATAATCGTCCTATCCCGAGGACTATTCGCAATGTGGTAGATAAGATAATCAATCAGTCAGCACTTGTACGTTCACGAAACGAAACTCAAGATCTACCGAAAACATCACCGCTGCCCGTCTCGGAGTGTGCAAGAGGCACTCGATTTCACATCAATTATAAAAAAAAGTTATTATGTTGTTTCGCCAGGTAATAGGGACTCTAACCAAGCTGTTACCGACTCACGAATTCAACTTTAGGATAATGCAAACAAATATAAGGCCAAAGTTTGAGTAATTCTATCATGTGAAACATATTTCTGACAAGTTTTCCAAGTCCTCTCCCGAAAATACAATATAATCATTGTTCACTGAAGTAACAGTTTAATTCATACACTTTTTCTTGCAATTCAAGTATTATTTTTGGCATTTACTTTATTGCATTTTGTTTGTTACAAAATCTCAAACACACAGTTCATGTATTTGTATACTCAAAATTAAAAGTTTTGAATATTTTGAGCAAACAAAATAAATCCCCTTTATTATTGTGTCGTTATCATAAAAGTGTTTGTTTAATGGTGTTTATACAACTTGTAGGTAAGAAAATTAAAAACAAACACTTTATTACGATCTATTAAAACTGTGTATTCGTAGGACACCGAAAAACTGGGCCATTGATTTTAATCGTACATTTTTGTAGGTCTGGATCCCGCGTATGAAAAAAAGTTTATTAATAGCAAGCTGAAAATTTGTTAATAGCTTAAGGGTGTCTAGTCGGACAAACTTTGATATATGGGAACACTGGAACAGGGGAAGTTTTAATTGTGAAACAGGTTAAAAATTTGTTGCGGTCAGACCACGAAAACGGCACATGTATTTTGTCCAACAGAACAGACTTAAACTCTCCGAACAGAGATTAAACTCTCATGCAAAAATCAGACTGCTATTTATCACCAAATGGGCGTTTTAATGAGTGGAACATGTACAATATGTCAAATGACAGGAATTATGACAGGTGATAAATAGCAGTCTGATTTTTGCATGAGAGTTTAATATTAAACTCTCATGCAAAAATTAAGAAAAAAACAGATATTATAATATCTGTTCGGAGAGTTTAAGTCTATTCTGTCGGATAACATAAATGTGCCGTTTTCGTGGTCTGACCGTTCCAAATTTTTAACCTGTTCCACAATTAAAACTGCCCCTGTTCCAGTGTTCCCATATATCAAAGTTTATCCACTAGACACTCTTAAGCTATTAACAAATTTTCAGCTTGCTATTAATCAACTTTCTTTTCATACGCGGGATCCAGACCTATTAGACATTTGCTTAATTATATTAGGATACGCATGTTATTTTTTGCTTTTTGGTTGGTTGTTTCATTCCACTAATCAATTACTTTTGAAAATAATCGTATATTTACATTTAATTCTGCCATTAGACTAGACGCTGGACAAAAGAATACAACCGATGCCAACATACACATCATATATGTGCCTACGACCCAGTGCCAGTATGAAGAATAGGAAAAGGAAGACTTTTGGTGTGCCTTTGATTGGAGAGACTCAAGATTCATGTAGACGAAAAGTGATTTATTGGATGATTTGATTGGACATATTGGTAGAGAAACAGCGGGAATAGAAACGATAATGCACCTCCTGATAGAAGTACCTATAGTTGGCAATTTTTTTTATAAATGAAAAATCTGACTGTTGTATAATTGCCCTTTTCTTCACTAGATAGACCAAAATACCATAGAGCATTTAGGAGATATCATAAAAAGAACAAAATGAGAACGAGAAAAGCCCTCTTCAGTTTAGTATGACCAACAGAAAGATATATTTATATGCGTCCTTCATAGACTTATAAGAGGGAGTAAGACACGACCTACTATTAAAAGGTTTGAAATAACTCGCTTTGGAAGGGAAGCGTATCAAACTGCTACTGGAAACACAAGGTCAGAACTAAGATCGAAAGTTCCACGTCCGCAGAAGTACAAATCCACTGGAGGATTCCAAGTTAGGAGTCAATTTGAATGGAGTAAATATTAACAATACCATGTATGCCGACGATATGATGTTGATTGCGAATTCCGAGTTGGGTCTACAACGACTTATCGATGGGACCAATTCGATAATGTGAGCAATTTGGTATGAAAATAATCATTAAGAAGAAAAAGGCTATCGTGACTAAGACACGCCTAATAGGAACAGCTGAAGAAAAAGAACAGTTTCCAATTGTAGTAGTCAACATCCACTGAGGATAGGGTACGTTAAAAAGAAGAAGATGAAAAGAAACAGAACTCGTCAACATGAAACGAAATAAGCGATGGACTACCCCAGCTAATTGAAATAATATTCGAAAATATTACCTCAATCATCCAAGATAGCCATCATTACACCCTTAGCTTAGCTCAGTCTCTCAGGTGTGTGTTCGTCTTGTCCTAATCTTAGATATGAACTATGAAAATTCAGAATGGAAGCAAACAAAACAATATTTTTAACTAATCATGTTTATTGTTCATAAAAATATAATAAAAATGTGAATTATTAAGTGCATTAACAAATATATCCAAATTTTTGCCAAAAACTAACAATTTGTAGATTATACTTATGCCTTTAGTTTTTGGTTCGACGGTAACTTCTTAATGTAGAATGGTACAGCTGTTGACTTCTTGTAGACCCGGGCAGATGTTCGGCCATAGGCTCCTGCAGCTGAAGATGTTGGGTGCTGTAGTCTGGATGTCATGGTCAATCGTTGTTATATCGCCGTAGTTCCATCACCGGTGTGGATGGCTTGATTCTGGAGGCTCCTGGAGGGAGAAAGGTTTATTCTATTTCCAAAAACTAGAAGAATACAAAACGTTTATAAGTTTTGACATCAAGAAGAAAAGGTACCCTTGCCAAAAAGTATTCAAAAAGTAGCAGATGACAAGGGGTAAATTAAATGTAATTAAGATTGAATATTACTAGTTAAAATTTGATTAGTAAACGTGCATATATGTATCTAAATTAAAAAGATAAAGGTATTTAAAACTAAAATATCAGAACACATGCTTTTAGATGGGAGGTTAAGTTAGATATAAAAAATATTAGAAATTATTATAAAATAGCTGTATGAAAAACTCACCCCAAGAGAATATTAATTGTTGATGGAAAATAAATCTAATTTTCAAATTACATGCTTATTTAAGGAATAATTCTTCACTTCCATTTTAAATTTGTGAGCGGGTAGGGATTAAGTGTCACTGTCATTGAAAACGACATTTGAACTGACGACCAAGAACGTATGAAGTAGCAGGCATGTTCTGTATTGAAAGACAGATATTTAGAGAGTAAAGATATACGGGGTACGTTCAGTATCTTCAGTTGATGATTTAAATAAAAAGAGATATAGTAAATAGAAGATAATAAAAGAGGATAATAAAAGAGGGCGCCAAACAAGTTTTTAACAAAAAGCAAGTTAAAACGAATAGAAGACAATTATTACTAATGAAATATTAAAGAAAATAAAGTAAAATGATTATTTAAAAATAAAATAACAAAGATGTGACGTTTGTAACGTTACAAACATCCTTCGGGCATAATACAACTGATTTAAGCAGCTGAAATTAAAATAATTGATTGCATTTTTTTTTCAATTCAAGCACCATTGCTTTACACGTGTTTTGAAGTATTCACCTCTTATCAGGAGCACTTGTAGTAGCTTAAACTGAAATAAAATGCTCTCAACTAGGTGGCCGTTATAGTAACATAACAATCCTGAGTACGCTAGTAGCGACCTCTATATGAAGGATCGAGAAGTCAGGAGGCTTCTCGTTGCTTCGATTCAAGGAACTTTACCCCAGGAATGTAAATTTACCCCAGGAAGAAATTAATTTAAAACATGCCTAGTCAGATTTTTTCTTGTATTTAAGCTAGATGTGGTAATCATTATTATTATCAATATTATATTCCATCCATCGTCGAATGTAAGCCTCCCTTAGGTATGTCCATTCATTTCTGTTCGCTGTTTTTGTATCCATTCGTGGCCAGCAATTCTCTTGAGACCGTATCTAGTTTGAGGTCTGCCTCTGCTTCTCTTACTTTTTGAATGACGACCAAGGGTAAGTAATTAAGAGGTGGTAATACTGATTATTAATTAAAGAAAATATGTAATTATTTTTCTATGTTTGATCTCTCACTGCTGCCTGGTTTGTTGTTTGGGTTTTTTTGTAAAATTTTGTCTTCCTATTCTATTGTTAAAGCTATTTAATCGTGGGTTCCTGTCTAAACATTTCTGTCTAGCTATGTTGTTGCTATTTATAGTGGAGTCACTGAAGGTGGATATGAGCTATTACCTCCGATTTCGTTGAACCTCCATCGATTTGCAGAAAATTGGTGAGTGGTTAGAGGATATCTCAAGGAACAAAGGTGACATGGTGCCAACTTGCGCTTTTACCCTGGGGGTGGATGCCACCCCTTCTCGGGGGTGAAAATTATTTTATTGAAAATAACCCTATAATTCGATAGAGGGACAAATTTTAAGAAAAATTTGTTATATAAAGTTAAATCAAAACTTTTTGGGTTATTAAAGATCAAAGATTTTAATTTTTCTTGAGAAAAATGACTGTTTCTAACCGATTTTTCATCAATAACTCAATAACTGTAAGTTTTTACAAAAAAGTTATTATTATCAAAATTGAAGCTAATAAAAAAGGAAATGAACCCCTTACTAGAAAAACCTTTTAGTGTTAACTAAAAGTGAGTTATAGGTAATTGAATGTATATTTTTTTCGGCGAGTAAAAAACTCCTAAGTATTCAAGCTGAAATAACGGGAAATTGATGCATTTTATAACATAAACTTATTAAACATTTGTCAAAGTACTTAAAAACATCTATCAAATGAGTCCCGAACATGTTGATAGCGTTAAAATTTAAGCTCCAAATTTGTTTCAAAATTTATCTTTTAAAAATGTTTCCAAAAAATTTTATTGTTTTTTTTTTAATAACTCCGTTCGTGTTTACAATATCAGGTTCGTCTAAAAGCTATTTGAAAGTTAATTCCAAGTTCTATTTAAGCATGTTGAACCTAATCTTTTAAACCCCTTATTTTTTAAAAATAAAAGGTTAAATGGCCCCGTTTGCATGGTTCCCACAGCAAAATTTAAGATTTAAACGTTTCTATCTCGGTTATTTTTTACCCTATAAAAATAGTAAAACAGGTAAAATATTTGGTACAGAAAAGACTAAAATTTGCTTATATATAATTTTTTACGTATATTGAGTATTTTTGGAGTTATTACCAAAAGAATATGAGAATTAAAATAATTCTAAAAATTATGATTTTTTTAAATTATATCTTTTTTTTCAAAAATATGCATTCTAAACCGGTCAAAATTATCGAAAACATTACTTATGCTAATATAAAGAAGTTCTTGTAAGGATTACCATAAATTTTAATTTTTGTGGAAATGGCGTATGTTTTATTTTTCACTTTTTCCAAAAAATTGGAAACGGTTCTTTTATTTTCATCACAACTTGCTTAATTTTGACGCTATTACCTTGTTCTGAAGCTCATTTGATAGGTATTCCAAAGTACTTTGACAAATGTTTAGCAGGAATATTTTATACATTGCATCGTTTTCCCGTTATTTAAGCTTGAATACTTAGATTTGAGTATTCGTCGAAAAAAATACACATTCAATTGCCAATAACTCACTTTTAACTAACATTAGTTTAGTTCTTTATGTGAGGAATTTATTCAGTTTTTTATTATCTTCAATTTCAGTAACAATAACTTTTTTGTAAAAGCTTATAGTTTTTGATTTATACGTGAAAAACCGATTTAAAACATGCATTTTTTTTAAGAAAAAATAAAATTTTTGGTCTTTAATAACTCAAAAAGTGTTGATTTATTTTAATAACATTATATAACAACTTTTGCTAATAATTTGTCCCTCTATCGACTTATGGTATTATTTTTAATAAAATAATTCTCACCCCCGAAAAGGGGTGGCATCCACTCCCAGGGTAAAAGCGCAAGTTGGCATCATGTCACCTTTGTTCCTTGAGGTATCCTCTAATTACTCACCAATTTTCATGAAAATCGATGAAGGTTCAACGAAATCGGAGGTGAAAACTTTCAGTGACTGCACTATTATTGTAATTTGTTATTTCTGATGAAACCATTCTTTTTTTTTTGTATTTCCTGCTAGTTTTTTCTGTGCCGTAGTCGTAATTGTTTGAATTACATTCCATTCATCTCAATGAGTATAAAATATAAAGGTATCTACTTTACCTACTCATGAGCGAAATTTTTGACATACATATAATTTTTGACATACCTAGTATAAGAAAAATAAAATTTGATATCTGATGGTTGCATCTTAGACCATGCATAGCTTTTTTTCGTAAACTTAATAATAAAACGTTTTCCGATTATGGTTCCAACTTACGCCGACACACTGTATACAGGGTGTAACAAAAATACAGGTCATAAATTAAATCACATATTCTGGGACCAAAAATAGTTCGATTGTACCTAACTTACCTTAGTACAAATATGCACACAAAAAAAGTTACAGCCCTTTGAAGTTACAAAATGAAAATCGATTTTTTCCGATTTATCGAAAACTATTAGAGAGTTTTTAATGGAAATGGACATGTGGCATTCTCATGGCAGGAACATCGTAGAAAAAAAATTTAGTGAAATTTGTGCACCCCATAAAAATTTTATGGGGGTTTTGTTCCCTCAAACCCCCCAAACTTTTGTGTACGTTCCAATTAAATTATCATTGTAGCACCATTAATTAAACACAATGTTTTTAAAACTTTTTTGCCTCTTAGTACTTTTTCGAAAAGCTAGTTTTTATCGAGATATTTTGAATATTTGTCAAATCCACCACATATTTGTATACTGTTAAGTACGGTTATAGAGACCTAGTAATAATAATGAAAATTGATTTATTAATCACAGTTTGAGGTATATTTTGAACCATATTAAAAAAGAAGCCACATCTCGCTAAGGGTCGTTTAAACACAGCGATAAATCAAACAACTTATCAAGGTCAATCGAGTTGTTGCAACTTATCATTGTGTGTAAACGGTGCATCGCACAACTTATCAGAGTTGGAGTTGGGTTGAAGGTGGTATCGCATTGAATCGCAGCGTCTAAACAGCGTTTCAACTTGTCATCACAACTAGTTGCTGTGACTTATCGTTGTGTTTAAACGACGCTTAAAAGGTGCCTGATCGGAAAAATACTACGAGGCAAAAAAGTTTTAAAAACACTGTGTTTAACTAATGGTACCGCAATAATAGTTTGATTGGAACGTACACAAACATTTGGGGGGTTTAAAGGCACAAAACCCCCATAAAATTTTTAAGTAAACATATTCAAAAAGAAGCCGCATCAAGATTAAAACTGGTTAATCGAAAAGATACTAAGAGGCAAAAAAGTTTTAAAAACATTGTGTTTAACTAACGGTACCACAATAGTAATTGAACTGGGACGTACATAAAAGTTTGGGGGGTTTAAGGGAACAAAACCCCCATAAAATTTTTATGGGGTGCACAAATTTTACTATAATTTGTTTTTAAAATGTTCCTATCATAAGAATGCCACATGTCTATTTTCATTAAAAAATCTCTAATAGTTTTCGATATATCGGAAAAAATCGATTTTAATTTTGTAACTTCAAAGGGCTGTACTTTTTTTGTGTGCATATTTGTACTAAGGTAAATTGGGTTTAATCGAACTATTTTTGGACCCAGAATATGTGATTTAATTTGTGACCTGTATTTTTGTTACACCCTGTATATAGTTCAGATAATAAGTATCTATAATTTTGTAAATCAATAACAATATTTTTAGAAATGAAATAATATACCTACTAGCCCTTTTGGAATTTATTAATCAATCAGTATACATTTTCCATCCATTTTTTATCTACAAACCGGAACGCAGCATGTCATGTCATAACTCTGCCTTGCAAAGGAAAAAGAGCCATTAAAATCCATAAACATGTCCAACAGCCATTACTTTCGATGTTTGTCCTCGAAAGACCTAGCCAAGCCCTTTCAGTTCTTTCGTCGCTGAATGCCATAACGGAATGCGATGACCCACGATCGGCCCTTAAACGTCGACATGTCGTTTATCAAAATTCGTTGGGTGTTATTAACGATTGTTTGTCACGTTTACGTTACGCGTTATGGGGACAAATATCCGGCAGCCGTGGTCTGTAATCGTAATCATCGGTTCTATTGAAACGGCACACAAAACACTGACTAGATAGAGACGTGTATTGGTATGTAAATCCTAGAAGTAGTAAGCGACACGATATGGCTAAAATGATTGATATCAAATTCGAACCAGTCAATGCAATCAAAATGATTTAAGGTATAATTAAGAGGCTACAGTAGCGATCAACAGGTAGCAACAAACGCATTCCAAGATTGTGGCTGTAATTTGGAATATTTTGTCGAGATATTTGGCACACATATTCGTAATTATAATAGAGAATGGCCGTACAGAGTCCAAATTGAGAAATATATTAGTATATGGAAATTACTCTGTAATTAAATACAATATTAAAAAAAACGAGCCTGTACCGCCATTAAGAAGAACAAAAAAATAAACTTTCTTCAAATAAACTTATCCCATGCCTAGATTTTGTGTAATCTTGGAACTACTAAATTTTTTTATTTCTAACAAGAAATCGAACATATTATAACTAATAACTAATTAGGCAACATAGAGAAATTATCACTGTCATTTTGACAAACCTGCGTCAGATTTTCTCTAATCTGTTCTGTCATCTTTATCGATATCTGTTGAGTGCAGTAGTAATTCGTTATTGTTGTTTCGTAGGAAAGTAGTGTTTATTGATGGTTAATTTATTATATTTTTGTTGTTGTATAAGTTGTTGGCCTCTTTGAAAGAATAGATTGTTGTTATATGTGAGTTTTAGTTATATGTAGGTAGGTAAGTATATTTTACCTAAAAATATTTCGAATTCTAATGCGAGTATATAAAGTTATTGGAGGATTTTTTATTCTAAAAATATTATCAATAGTTTAACAAAATGGGAAAAGTAAATCAAACGAAAAATAAAGTGAAACCGTCCAAGAAAAAGTCTATTAAAACCGTGCAAAAATTATACGAAAATTGAAATTTGGGACATCTTGGATATTAGCGCACCCTAATATGTCTGTGTAGATATTGGCATTGGATCCGACCATCACATGTAACACCGTTGCCGTATCCTCTATTTTTTCATACTATCACGTTACAATTTTTTGTGATATTATATTTGTGTGTGAAATGTATCATTTTTGTGTATTTTAGGTATGTTCTAATATGTTATGTATATATAGGTTTTTACTTGATTATTTTAAATCATTGTGACGTTTAACTTGCTAGAAACCTTGTAATATTGTGTAATGTGTTAAAAGTAAGTAGTTTTGAAACACCAATTAAGTAAAGTTTATTATGTTGTTGTTTTCACCAATTTTGAAAAAATGTGAAAACATTGAATTGTCCACGTCCGTCTGTCCGTCCGTCCGTCTTGTCTGTCTGTTTGCAAACTCAACTCCTCCGTCATTATACCAGGTAGAATGACAAATTAGGTGTCAGACAACCTAGGTCAAATTTCTCACCTTTAGTACTATCCTTGGATTATAAGCTTTAATTTGACACCTCATTTGTCATTATACCTAGTATAATGACGGAGAAGTAAACGTTATTATTCTATTATTCTTGTAGGTACATTTAACATTGTTTGAAATTATGAAAGAAATATATAGAAAACAGCATGGCAACACTGTGACGCACAAACATAAAAATTCAGCTACATTCAGCTGTGCGTTACATAGGGTGCTTTAATATCCAAGATGTCCGAAATTTGTTTCGCTTCACAACGAAAAATGATTATTTATTATTGTTTTATTAACATAACACGATTAGTAAGTCATTAACATATCGAGTTAGTACATATTTTATATTTTAGTATTATTTATATAATATCTATGTATTATTTATAATTTAAAATTGCATATATACATTAAAGTCAGAATTTGGTATTAGTTTTGAGAGTAAACTAAATGTAAGCCCAAATACTTACGATGTCGGGATATTATCACGGGATGTCGGGAGGTTTTTTCCTGGTTTTCCCTCGTGATTTACTACGGAATCTCTAACGCGAGAATTTTACTGCCATCGTTGCATTTGGTTGTCTTTTTAAAGACAGATCACATGCTATGATTTTTTGTGGCGGATATTCTTGAGTTGGGGTTGATTTCATGTAATCGAATTAACTATCTTTTAGTAAAGTCGTCCCAGGAACGCAACTCATCAATATTGGCAATATCATTTTAAAGTCTTCTACTTTAAAATGTATAATACATGCCTGAATTGCCGATATAAATGAGTCAGATTAAATAAATTAGAAGAATTTTTTACTAAGCAACGACATTTTTGTTTATTTAGTATTATTTTGTATTTTGACAACGACACCCGACTTGGGCGTCGAAACGTTAATAAATTCATTTTTTGGTAAAATTGTGGCTTATTTCCCATCGAAAATACTTCATTATAAAAATGCCACAAGGAAATAGCTTCAGAACAATATTATTGTTTTATTATTAGATATTTCATGCAAATACCTATCTTAACATAAAATTTTCACCCATTTTGGTTCAATTTTATAAATATTTACTAATAATAAAATCGTTTTCTACTACTTCCATTTAGCGCGACTATGATATTGTCAAAATATTAATCTTAGATAATGTCAAAGATTACCACTGTTGCCAAAGTTTATGATACTATCTCTCGAAGCTATATTATGTAGCTACTTGTTGATCGCTACTGTTGGCTCTTAAGTTAAAGTAAACAACTATCAAATATCCAACAATTTTAAAGGGTGTGGTAATTTATAAAAATGAAAAGTGAAACGCTTTTGGGTTGTGTTTTGCTTTTATCGAATTCACAAAATAACTGCCTAGAGTCTAGACTAAAATGTCAAATAATTAATGCCGAAATAAAGTGTTATAAATGATTCCGTATTTTGTAACTGTATGCCCTAATTAGTCGAGGCAATAACAGTAAGAGAAATTTACCTATTGTTGAGTTATTAATATTAATATCATTGATCTCTTTTTTCACAGTTTTTCCACACTTTGTTATTGCTCATATTTGATCAATATGTACCTCCAGTTTCGATCCTTTTACGTAGACCTACCGGTTTAGAGATGTGAAGTTGGACCACCTATGAAATCTGTTACATGCTTATGTGTTTGTAAGGCTCGATGAGCACTTGCGTCTTTTCATGTAACGTACACGCAAACCAAGTTTCCCGTCAATACACAGGTTTTTAACAGCAGAAATAAACAGCTCTGTATCTACATTGAAATCCATCGCGTGGTCAACGTGTACTTACTGATTGCCTAGCACAGACTGCCAAGAGTGCCAAACTGTCGTGCTCTCGGTCCACGCGGCTACAAGTCACTTGCAAGTAGCTTGCACGCTGAGGCTCAGCTCGAGTGGGCAGCGCCTCATGTACTGCTGAATATGCAAATGGAATTTGGTGGGTTTTAAAAGGTAGTTAGTGTGCATTTTTAGATTTTACATATTGTTATGACAGTTCCGTAGATTGTTCCTACATAGAAAGAGTCCCTCGACGTGAAAGAAGAAGTAGTCACGTACGAGAATATTCTGGATGTCATGGAATAACCCAGAAATGTCTGGTGACATCTAGAACGTCAGAAAACTATATAAACATTATGTGTTTGACATTCTATAGTTCAGTTGTAATTGAGTATTTAAAGTTGATAGTTGTCATTGAGTTTGTATTGTAATTGAAGTTAAATAAAGTAGTTTAAAAAAGTTGTAACATTGGTGACAGCGGTGGGATTGAAGACATAACTACATTTTGAATGGTTAATACGAGATCAACAGAATTTAAGAAAGAAATGGATAAGTCCGGACCCCCAGAATGGTTTTTACAAATGAAAGCAGATGAAGAGAAACGTAGGCAAGAAGAAAATATAGAGGAAGAGAAGCGTAGACAAGAAGAGAAAGAGGACAAGGAGAAGCGTAGGGAGGCGAAGGAGAAGCTTAGACAAGAAGAGGAGGAGAGGCGTAGAAAAGCAGAGGTAGAAATGATAAATAGTTTAACCCAAATTCATGTAAATTTTCAATTAGAGGTAAGCCAACTTAATAATAGAATAGACACATTAGATGAAAAACAGAACTCTTTAGACAATAAAATACAGCAGCAACAAAATTCTTTAGTTAATTTAGAGCAACAACAAAACGATTTGAAATCTAATTTAGAAAGACAAATAGTTGAGTTACAAACCAAAATTAATACCCAAGCTTCATTATCACATATTTCAGTAACTAATATGGACTCTGAACAAACAGCCCCTTCATCTTCGATAGTGTATCCAGGTACCGTCAGAACGAGCAAAATCTTAAAACCACCGACATTTGATGGCCAAACAGCATGGGAAACTTATCGTTTTCAATTCGAAGCTGCAGCTAGAGCAAATGGCTGGAATGAGAACGAAATGGCAGCTTCCTTGGTGGTGTCGCTTCGAGGTCAGGCAGCGACCGTTTTGCAATTTCTTCCCCAGGATGCACCCAATTATACCTCTCTCGTACAAGCTTTAGAGACAAGGTATGGCCAGCAACATCTGAAGCAGGTTTTTCAAAGTCAGCTGAAAGTTCGATATCAAAAATATAATGAGAGCCTGCAAGAATTTGAAGCCGATATTAAAAGATTATTACATTTGGCATATCCTCAGGCACCAAGAGATTTTCTGGAACAAATCGGTATACAGGCTTTCATAGATGGACTGCATGATATCGAAATGCAACAGGCTCTGCGATTACAATACCACAAAACGCTAGATAAAGCACTAATCTCAGCTCAGGAGTACGAAGCGGCGAAAAATATTTCTAGATCTCTTCCACAATTAAAAGAAATAAGATTTACAGAAAATACGCAAGTCACAACCACAGATAATGAACAACTAGTTTTATCCCAGATATTAAGCTTACTACAAAATATCCAACAAAAACCTCGAAATGAAAACAGAAGATGTTTTAACTGCGGAAGAATGGGACATCTAAAATCCAATTGCAGAAGCCGATCCCAAGCACGAAAAGAAGAATACAAGAATGAGATCAGAAGGTCGCCTAGTTCGACATCCAGAAGCCTGTCGCAAAGTCTCACTAGAAATGATGGTAGATGGTCACTAAGAAACAGATTTCCTACAACTGACCATAGAAAGGAAGAAAATACACTGGAATTTGAAGTTAGCCATTTGAAGGAACAACTAGCGATTAGTAAAAATAAAATAGAAAGATTAAGAGAACAGGTGACAATATTGCAAGAAGAGTGTAAGGTAATTCAAAATAATGCAAAAACTACACAGTCCAATCTGGAAAACGAATGTCAAAAACTGATGAAAGAGAAGAATGTGTTAAATAAACAATTTCAAGAATACCAAAATGCATTAAATGAATTACAAGTTCAAAGCCAACGTCAGCTAGCACAAAAAGAGAATGTAACCGAAGAAGTTAGTCTGCGGATGACCACAGTTGAACAACAAGAAGATAATGACCAGATTTCTCTGGAAAACATCAAGAAGAGTCAAAAGAAAGATAACGACTTAAGAGTTATACGAGATTGGCTTAAAAATGGAGTAAGACCTCTTTGGCAGGAAATATCTAAATATAGTCGAATTATAAAGGCGTACTGGGCTCAATGGGAATCTTTGCATCTTTCGAATGGTCTATTATATCGTAAGTGGGAAAGTCCCGATGGAGTACGTATAGTTCAACAAGTGGTACTGCCAAAATCACACATTAAAAGTGTGTTGCAAGAACTTCATAGCAGCCTGTCTGGAGGACATTTTGGGGTAAAAAGAACACTGGCAAGGGTTCGAGACAGATTTTATTGGATCAATTGTCGCCGAGATGTAGAAGAATGGTGTAAGAAATGCGACTTATGTAACGGTAGAAAAGGCCCTAGAACAAGAAGTCGTGGTAAAATGGCACAATATCTTTCCGGAGAGCCTTTTGAACGACTTGCAGTTGATATTCTCGGTCCACTTCCAACGACAGAGAGAGGTAACAAGTACTTAATGGTTGCAATGGATTATTTTTCAAAATGGCCTGAAATTGCACCTCTTCCTAATCAAGAAGCGACGACTGTAGCAGAAGCATTCATAACACACGTCGTATCAAGACATGGAGTTCCTTTAGAGTTGCATTCTGATCAGGGACGAAATTTTGAATCCGAATTATGGCAAGAATTAATGAAAATCTTGGGTATTAAGAAAACTCGAACTACGCCTCTCCACCCACAATCAGACGGAATGATCGAAAGACATAATAGAACTATTTGTCAATACCTCTCAATGTTTGTTGCTGATAATCAAAAAGATTGGGATACCCTAATACCTCTATTTCTGTTAGCCTACAGAAGTTCTGAACATGAAGCAACCGGTTATTCTCCATCAATGATGATCACCGGAAGAGAAATGAAGCTTCCTCAAGATCTTATTTTCGGAAAATTGCCTACCTGTGAAGAAGAACCTTCATCCCTGACGTACCTAGAAAGCTTAAGAGAAAAACTGGAAAAAGTCCACGAATTTGCTCGTAAAAGTTTGAAGCTTCAAAGTGATAAAGCCAAGTCCAGGTTCGATGTGCAAGCTACAGGGACAACTTTCGAAAGAGTTGATCCAGTATGGCTATACAATCCCACACGCAAGAAAGGACTTTGTCCGAAACTTCAACGAAACTGGGAAGGCCCGTACACCGTCTTAAAGAAAATAAATGATCTGGTCTACCGCATCCAGTTTTCAGCGAGAAGTAAACCCAAGGTAGTTCACATTGAGAGATTAGCCCCATATCATGGAACTGATCCACCCTGTTGGCTTCAACCAGACCCTGATAGACCAGTTATTCGAGGCGAATAACTATAAAGGAGGGAGCAGTGTTATGACAGTTCCGTAGATTGTTCCTACATAGAAAGAGTCCCTCGACGTGAAAGAAGAAGTAGTCACGTACGAGAATATTCTGGATGTCATGGAATAACCCAGAAATGTCTGGTGACATCTAGAACGTCAGAAAACTATATAAACATTATGTGTTTGACATTCTATAGTTCAGTTGTAATTGAGTATTTAAAGTTGATAGTTGTCATTGAGTTTGTATTGTAATTGAAGTTAAATAAAGTAGTTTAAAAAAGTTGTAACAATATTTTACAATTAAGAATTGTATTATCACCATTGGCGCGCATGCGGGTCATATTACTAAATAATAAGGCTATAACATAAGAAAAATCACTCAAATCGGACAAGGTGGTGCGTTAATTTTTTAGAAAAGTATACAATGAGTATACATCATCTGGAACACGTTCACAACTGGAAATTACTGATTTTTTGTCAATACAATAAAAATGCGAGCTGTATCACAGTATGTTAAAGCATAATATAATTATGTATAGCTGGTGGTGTTGCAAATTCTTAACAAATAAATGTATCAGTATAAAACGTGCAAGGTCCGTAGTGGTTCTTATTTTACCAGTGTGCCTCCAAATTTTTGACTCTGTTAAATATTGCAGTATCATAATCTTTTGATTAAAACAAGATTCAGCTTATCGGTAAACAGTAATTAATGTATTTCGGTCTTTAGGTTAGGTCTGTAAATCTCGGAACGCAAGGGTGTTTTAGTTTGTTTATTAACATGACGGCTAAAGGAATCATGTTATTAAAAAATAGCATTTGAATAGCAAATAGTCTTAAGAATACCATAATAATTATCAATAAAGAATTGTTTCCAATCGAAATTATTTTTAATTTATTTAAAAAGTTGTTAACGGTATATTCATTCGTTTATGGGCTTTTTAAACACCTTTGAAATATACAATCAAAATAGAATGGGGCATTTTGAAACTACTTGACATAATCTTTCACGTCATATTTTTTGTTTTTTTAATTAATTCGATGTCAAACCAATCCAAAAATGGTCTCGAAAAAGGCTAAAATTGGCTTTTTTGGAATGCTTAATTGCTTATTTACATGTAAGGCTTAAATTAAGCATTTTGCGACAAAAAATACACGAATAAATTTCTTTTTAAAACAAACCAATTTACCGAAAAAGTGGTTTCAAATTGAAAAAAGGAATTTTTTATAATTTTTTTACTTTCGGTAACATTTAATTAAACATACCATAATATGAGCATCATAATCTCTCGATTAAAGCAAGTTTTAGTTTGTGGTGGGTATGAATTCAACCTTTTTCGTCAAAAGACACCCGCCTATTGTGCCTTGATCACTTACTGATTTCTCCCATTTATATCAATTTTTTTCGTTTTTCAAATAAAATAAAAATTGTATTGTTATAATAAAAAAAAATGAATTTTCACTTTGAAGATCCAATTTTTGAAGATCCAAAGATTGGGTTTTATCCAATATCTTTTTGAATACTCTTGTCTCGAATCAAATATCCCTATTCCATTTATTTTTACCGTTATAGGGCTATTGGTGTATTATTTTGTAACGGGTAGTTCTTTCAGGACGACAGACTCAGTAAAACACAGGTTGAAAACAAAGCAAATTTATTAACTCTAAATTATAACAATATAACGCAAAATAATAATTTGATATTTTATCCCGTTCCAGCGAAGTCTTCCTCCGGATGGGCGTCTGTAACAGAAGAACCAAAATTAACAGAGGTATTCGAATATATTATATCTATCGGGGCTCGCTCAATACGCTTGCCTCCGTTGAATTACGAGTCGCACATTACCTCACTTCGGTACACCGTGCGTCTCGTCTCGAGTTGGCCTGCCTGAGTTTACGAATCACCTCACGAACGGTGCACGTCGCGATTCAGGTTGGCCGGCCTCGCTCACTTCGCTTGGCTGGTTATGGAGCCCAGAACGGTCGTTCAGGACTGCCGGATCGTCGCTTACGATGCTCTTAAATATCCCTCTGGCGGCGTTGGTTCGGAGAGGTGGAACTTAGTGGGGGCACCTGCGCGATTTGAGAGAATCGCACGGTTCCGAGTGTCGATGTTTGGACGGAGCGTCAGCCTATCATTACACCCCCTCTTCTTCGAAAAAAAAAAAAGAAGTAACATACCTTTTTTTTTTTGGCGTCTATAGTCGTTTGATTCCATCTATCCCTCGTGGTATCTTTATTACAATTTTTCTCCCGTTATTGCATGAAATTCTGTATCTTTTGGTCCCTCCTTCAATTAGTCGCTTTGGGACGACTTCCAATAGGTCAGAGTATTCTGCGGTTTGAGGTTCTCCTGGAGTGGATGCGGCTTGGGCTTCGAGCCCCGTTGGTGTATCTGGGGCCGCCGGGGATTCGAGGACACTCTGCTTCCTTGGCGGGGATGGCGGCGTTCCAAATAGTTCGTGGAATCTCTTTAACATCCGTTCCGCGTCTTTCCCTGGTGTCACGGGCAGACCGGGTCTCTCTGGCGTTCCTAGGGGGGTCATCTGTTCAGGAATTTCTAGAATATCTTCCATGGTGGATGTGGACGAACTAAATTCTGAATGCTAATATTGCTGCTTATATAGTGATTTCCTTTGGTGGGGATGGGATTTCTGTCGAGACGTCTTCCCCCACCCATGGCTTTAAATCTTTCACATGCGCCGTTATCTGCTTACGGCTGTTGCTGTCGGCAAATTTCAGTTTTACGATTACTGGCGATATCACGGATGTTACTGTGTATGGTCCTGAGTACTTTGGCGCTAACTTGCTGGTGAACGCTGCGCTAGCCGATGATAGATAGTGTTCCTTTTTCATGACACGGTCTCCTGGATGTGGCCGCCAGTTTCTTCGCCTTAAATCGTAATGTTTCTTTTGGTCCTCGAAAGCGTGTTCCATGTGTACTTTTGCCAATTCCCTCAACGCTTCTAACTTGCTTAAGTTTTCTGCGTACCCCTGTATACCCTGGTCATTTGTCACATCTGTTGTATCTAATTCTCTTCCAAAATTGAGAAGCGCTGGTGAAAATCCTGTCGAATCATGTTTTGACGAATTTATGGCATAGCAGAATTCTGGTATGAATTTGTCCCAGTCTTTATGGTTATCCTCCACGTAAGTAGCTATCATTGTTTTCAGTACCTTGTTTGTTCGTTCTACTGGATTGCATTGAGGCGAGTATGGTGGTGTCAGAATGTGATCTATATTGTATGACTTCATGAATGCCCTAAAGCTGCTACTTGTGAACTGCGCGCCGTTGTCCGAGATGATTTTCTTTGGGATTCCGAATTGCATAATTACTTTTGATCGTAGAAAGTCGATGAGGGAGTTCGTAGAAGCTGCTTTTATTGGTTGGGCGACGACCCATTTAGTGAACCGGTCTTGCACGACTATCAGGAAAGCGTTTCCCTTTGTAGATCTTGGGAATGGTCCCACTAAATCGATTGAGACAGTATGCCAAGGCTTTTCTACAGCTGACGGTTGCATTTTCCCGGCTGGTTGCATTTGAGACGGTTTATATTGAAGGCACTTCGTACAGGTTCTAACGTAGTCTGCAATTTGTTTGAACATCTTAGGCCAGTAGTACTTCTGCGCTATCCGGCAAATTGTTTTTGCAATTCCTAAATGGCCTGCTGTGGTTGAGTCGTGATTTTCTTTCAAAATCTCTTTCCTTTTATAACTTGGTACGCATAATTTCCATGGGATGTTAAATTCTGGGTCGGCTAAATTGCGGCTGCTCCAAATGTGTTTATATAGTTTCTCGTTTGATATCTGTAAATCCGGGAAATTACCTGGGTTTTGGAGCACATTCCTATATAAATTATCGTACCAATCGCATGATTCTAGTTCCGATGCTAACAACTCCAGCTCTGGTTCCTCATTAAGGGTTTCTTGTGGTTGCCGTGATAAAGCATCTGCTACCTTGTTCAGAACTCCCTTTCTATATATGACTTCGAAATCGTACTGCTGCAGTTCTAAACTCCATCTGGCTAATCGACCTGACGGGTTTTTGAGATTCTTCAGCCATTTGAGAGATTGGTGATCCGATATAACCTTGAAGTTGTACCCTTCTATGTATGGCTTCATTTGCTTTATCCCGTACACTATGGATAGACATTCTTTTTCCGTTGTGGAATATTTTGTCTCGGCTGGTGTGAGGGTTCGACTAGCGTATGCGATTACCTTATCTTGGCCGTCGTATTTTTGTGTTAGCGCAACTCCAAGTCCGCAGTTTGATGCATCTGTTTGTAGGTAGAATGTTTTTGAGAAATCGGGACACGCTAATACTGGAGCCGTCGTAAGTTTCGCTTTGAGTTCCTTAAACGCGTTTTCCTGCTTATCCGTCCATTTCCATCTTATCTTCTTCTTTAGAAGCATGTTTAGTGGTCCTGCTATTGTCGAATAATTCTCTATGAATCGCCGATACCATGAGGTTATTCCTAAAAAGCGACGGAGCTGACGTGCATTTCTCGGTGGTGCAAGTTCGGTTATAGCGCTGGTCTTCTCCGGGTCAGTTTTTATTCCTTCTGCTCCCACAACGTGTCCTAAATATTTGAGTTCTGGCTGGCAGAATGTACATTTTTCGAAGTTAAGTTGTAACCTGGCTTCTTTTAGTCTTCGGAAGACCTCTTGTAGGTGATATAAATGCTCTTGGAATGTCTTCGATATTACCACGATATCATCCAAGTATGCGAACGCGAATTCTACATCGGGCGGTATTACTTTGTCTAGCAGTCGTTGGAAAGTTGCTCCGGCGGAGTGCAGTCCGAACGGGGTAGTTCTGAATTGGAAATGACCTTTTCCGGGTACGCTAAATGCTGTCACTGGGCGGCTTGTTTCTTCCAGGGGTATTTGAAAATATCCCTGCTTCAAATCGAGAGTTGAGATGAAATTTGCTTCCTTAAGTCTATCCAAAATTTCTGATATCCGCGGTAACGGATACGCGTCCTTTTCTGATAGTTCGTTGACTTTTCTAAAGTCAATGCAAAATCTGTACGAGTTATCTTTTTTTTTAACTAGTACAATCGGTGAACTCCAACCACTTGCAGAGGGTTCGATAGTTCCTTCTTTCAACATTTTATCCACCTCTTGGTTGATGATCTGCAACATTGCGGGATTTTGCCGCCTATACGGCTGTTTGACGGGATCGCACCTTTTCTTCAATTTTATTTCGTGCTTTATTAAGTTGGTGGGACCTGTTAACTTCTCGAATTCCCTAAGCTCTCTTCTTAGGAACCTTTCTATCTCTGTATTTTGGGTGGAGTCTTTTAAAATGTTACATGTTTCCTCTTGATGTTGTTCGTACTGTTTGGATGTATCCCTATCGAACTTAAGTTCGATCGAATGTTCCCTGAGGAATTCCACTCCTAGTATTGCATCTTCCGTTAACCCTGGCATTATTATAAATGTTTGTCTTGTTTGTAAATTATCGATCTCGCAGTCAATTGTTAATTTCTGGTTGAGCTCCATTGAAGATCCGTTTGCTAGTCTAGTTCTTCCGTTATAGCTATGTAGGGAGTGTTTGAATATCTGCGCTATTCTATCTCCGGCGTAATTTTGGGTGGTCCCTGTGTCAATTAATGCTTTGTAGGAACTTTGTCCGATTTTCAGTGATGCGAATAGTCGCATGTCGTTTCCTGCTTGTTGTGTAACGGCTAGAACGAGCGGAGTCGAATGTTGCTCCTCAGACTGGGACGACTCCTTGTTTCTCCAGTCTGTTATTCGTTTCCCTGACGTCTGGAACAGCAGTCACTGCTGTAGACCCCTTCTTTGCCGCATCGCGAACAAAACTTTTTCCATGGGTTTTTACAATTCCTACGGAAGTGACCTGTCATCTTGCACCGGAAGCATGTCCTTTTGGCATCGTATTCTGTAGGGTCTGTACGTCTCCAATTTCCGTGAAAATTTTTATTTTCTCGGGTCCTTTCGTCTTCCAAAGTTTCGTACTCTTGGGCCAATTCTTGCAATCCCGATAAGTCTTCGAAATCCCGGCGGCGAGCGTAGAGCTTATATTCTGGCAGCATATTTTTATATATCCTGTCGAGTTCTTGGTTTCTTGACAAAGATCCCTCTCGTCTGATCAATGTTTGAATATCCGTGATGTATCTATCCACTGGTTCGTTTTTCCTTTGCTTCCTGTTTCTGATTTGCTCCTCTAGCTGTAGCAAATATTCTCTGGGATAAAAAGCTTTCTTAAAATCTTTGACGAAGTCCGTCCATGAATCCCAATTTCTGTTGTTGTTTCGGTACCATGACAATGCGTGGTCTCCTAACAATTCTGGTAATGCTTTTAGCAGATCTTGCTTATCGACCTCGTAGGCTAGGCTTAATTCATCTATCCTTTCTATGAAGTCTACTGCATCCGAATGTTTCTTGTCGAAGTGTGTGTTCCACCTCCGCACTTGATTTAGCAAATCTGATTGCCTCATTTGTTTTGTCATTGTTAAGTCTTGTAATTGGTTTCTGATTAATGAAATTTCTTGGGTCAGTGTTTCTGGTTCGGCTTCCTTGGAAGTATTGCTTTTTGGGATTGTTCCTGTCGCTTCCCCGCGATCCTTATAAAAGGTTCTGAGTCTTAATCTTAACTCGTCGACGGTTCCTTTGGAATCCAACCCGCATCTTTCGGCGTCGCGCTGTAATTCCTCTTTGGAAAGACGATTTATCCATGACGTACCCGTCGTGGCACCTGATACTGAGTCTGTGTCTTTATCTGTCGGCATTTTTGTTATTATCTGGGCGTCGAATAACGACGTTTACTTGCGTATATTTCGACTTTTGCTCGGGCGCCAAATTTGTAACGGGTAGTTCTTTCAGGACGACAGACTCAGTAAAACACAGGTTGAAAACAAAGCAAATTTATTAACTCTAAATTATAACAATATAACGCAAAATAATAATTTGATATTTTATCCCGTTCCAGCGAAGTCTTCCTCCGGATGGGCGTCTGTAACAGAAGAACCAAAATTAACAGAGGTATTCGAATATGTTATATCTTAATGTTGTTCTGAAGCTATTTCCTTGTGGCATTTTTATAATTACGTATTTTTTATGGGAAATAAGCCACAATTTTACTAAAAAATGAATTTATTAACGTTTTATGAATTTAATAATAAATTAAAATTTATTATTAAAAAATAAATTTAAAATAAATTTAATAAATTTATTAACATAAATTTATTAAATTTATTAATGAATTTAATTTATTATTATATTTTATTTAAATTTATAAATTTATTAATTTATTATTAAATTAAATTATTAATTTAATAATAATAATTTATTATTATTTATGTTATATCTATCGGGGCTCGCTCAATACGCTTGCCTCCGTTGAATTACGAGTCGCACATTACCTCACTTCGGTACACCGTGCGTCTCGTCTCGAGTTGGCCTGCCTGAGTTTACGAATCACCTCACGAACGGTGCACGTCGCGATTCAGGTTGGCCGGCCTCGCTCACTTCGCTTGGCTGGTTATGGAGCCCAGAACGGTCGTTCAGGACTGCCGGATCGTCGCTTACGATGCTCTTAAATATCCCTCTGGCGGCGTTGGTTCGGAGAGGTGGAACTTAGTGGGGGCACCTGCGCGATTTGAGAGAATCGCACGGTTCCGAGTGTCGATGTTTGGACGGAGCGTCAGCCTATCATTACAATTTGATTATCGGTTTTGTTTTCGCTTTTGAGAATTGAGATTAATTTCATATTTTTCTGACTTTTACTTATTTTAAACACATTTATTCATTTATTTTGGTAAAGGTTGGATTGTTGGATGTTGTAACTGTAATGATGTGCATTGTGCATTTAATCTGTAAAATGATACCAAAATACTTAAATTCTACGAAATAATCTTCTGGTAAATGTCCAATTCACCAGAATTAAAAAAAATATATATATTCATACTTGAATGCATGTATGTCGTAATTATACTTCTGTGTTTCTACTAAATCGCATGTTCTATTGATGGAGTGTCGTACCTACACATGGTAAATTCAATTTATGGGCGTAGGCGCAAAATCTCGCGCCAATGTGTTTTAAATGTATTCATTTGTGTCGAATCCTGAGAAAACTAATATGTAAGTATTTTTGAGAAATTTAAACGCAGAATGAAATATTACATTATTACTGAGTGCCGAAATTCCTTTAGGATAACCAAAAAGTTTCTTTTGAATGAGATATTTGAAATTAAAAATCACACTAAATTTTCTTTTTTTTTTTCACACATGTAACATATTAAAATAAACATTATAATTTTCAGGGACCTTCGGACCTCGATAATAATGTAATCTTTCATTTTTGCGTCTAACTTTTTTAAAAATACTTATTAGTTTTCTCAGGATTCGAAAAAAATGAATGCATTTAGAACACATTGGCGCTAAATTTTGCGCCTACGCCCTTAACAAAGAAATATAGTTACTTGAAACGTGTAATGTTTTATTTTGAAATGAATTAGTGCGAAATGTTAATCCATTAACTCGCGGTTTTCAAATTTTAAAGAACGGCTTGGATTGCCATGAAATTTGGCATACACACAGCTAATATGTCAAAGAAAAAAAGTGATATTGTGCCGATGTGTGCTTTTGCCCTAGGGGTGAGGAGTTTTACCCCTTTTTGAAGGTGAAAAATATACTTTTCATGGGTCCATACTTTTCGAGTTATTTTCAAAAATTTTCATATTTTCAAATTCATTTTCAAAAAAGTGAATACGTTCATTTTTCAACAAAAAAAAACACCACGTTTTTAGACGCTTTTTCGTAACTTAAAAAGTAAGTATTTATCGAAAAAAGCGTTCTTAGCAAAAATATAGCTTATAAAAAAGTGAGAAAAAAATACGGTGTGCGTATCTCTAGACCTTCTACTGAAGTAGAGTTGTAGACAATGAAATGTATGTAGTTCATATTCCTTTAAATTCCAAATCGAATATTTCAACGTGATATAACCAAAAAATTAAGCACTTTTTGGGAAAAAATGAATTCAAATTTTGCTTTAAAAATAGCTTAATTTTTGTTTTTAAAAAAAGTTTATAGCATCACAAGTATGCAAGTTAGGCTCAAAATAAAGTTGGTCCCTTTTTTGGTAAAAAAAATCGTGAAAATGACCCCCTAATTTGCATCTCAAATGAAATTAATCGTTATCGCTTCACAAGTTGCTTTACCTATGTATTTTTACGATTATATTATGTATACATATTATGATTTTTTTAATTTTGAAGAAAATACTTTTTTTAAATAACTTAAACATTAGTGATACCAAAAATCTCAGAGTAAAAAAAATGTAAGTTTTGCCTTATACAGTAAAAAAAAGTAAAAAAGTAAAGTAAACCTTTTACATATTCAAAAAGTTGCAATGAGTTTTCTCTAAGAAGTGCTTACTTTTTGGTTGTTTCACGTTGAAATGTTCGATTTGAAATTTGACGAATATGGACCTATTTTTCATTAGCTACACCTCTGTGCTTTTACTGGGTCTAGAGCCCTACCTCATATATACAATATACACCGTTTTTTTTTCACTTTTTTATAAGCTATATTTTTGTTAATAATGTTCTATATCGATATAGTATCGATATCGATATACTATCGATAGTATTATATCGATATAATACTTACTTCTTGAGTTTATGGAAAAACCGTCTAAAAACGTGTTTTTTTGTTTAAAAATGAACACATTCACTTGTAAACAACTCGGAAATTATTGGCTGACGCTTTGGCCACACGGGCGATTTTTTACGGCGCGATAATTTACGGCGCCCATTGGTTTCATAAAATGATTTCATCTAAAATTGGTGGAGGAAGTAGTTAAACCAATGGGCGCCGTAAATTATCGCGCCGTAAAAAATCGCCTGTGTGGCCAAAGCCTCAGCCTAAGGCCAGACACACGATAATTAACGGCGTCGTAAGAGCCGTAAAATGAAGCGCGAAAATAGGTCCCACGTTGATAGTAGCGGATGGCCAGATTGAGCTGTAAAATATCGCGCAACAACATCGAACTGGCCCATCTTTGGCTTCGTGTCGAAAACGAATGGACCTGGCCCAAATTTGTAGCTCATGTCGCCACAACAACGACCAAAACGTTGTTTTTACACCTAGCGACACGCGCCGTGTCCCAATGTACATCCCCGTCTGACCATGCTTTTTACAGCGCTTACTGCCGCTTCATTTTACAGCCCTTACTTACTTAGCGTGTCTGGCGTAAGGCCAGACACGCGATAATTTACGGCGCCGTAAGAGCAGTAAACCCATTGGTTGACTAACTCATCCACCAATTTTAGATGAAATAGGAGTTAGTCAACCAATGCCTCGTCAGGTTTACTGCTCGTACGGCGCCGTAAATTATCGCCCGTGTGGCCCTAGCCTTATAGGCTTAGTGAAAAAATGCTATACAACAAAAATTGCTTCCGGAGTTATTTTGAACATATACTTTTTCACCCCGGAGAAGGGGTGAAGGTCACCCAGGACAAAACACATCGGCACAATACAAAATTTTATTTTTTGACATGCTAGGTGTATGCCAAATTTTATGTCAGTCCAAGCGGTTCTCTAAAATTAGGAGGATTTGCAATATTTTAATGTGAGTAGATGGACTATACTCTGCATGTTATAATAGTCTGGGAGGTAGTGTCAAATTTTTACAGTGATTTTAGCACGGATTCTATGAATTTATTTTGGTAGATAGTACTTGTTTGATAAAGAAAATGTCTGTCAGATGGCGCGACTCCGGTGCTTTTAAGCAGGATACCAAAAAAAATATGAAAGTAGATGAAAAAACCCTACAATTTATATGTCAAATATTTATATCCGTGCCTTACATCGATAATGGCCTAGTAGTTAGAATACCTGGCTTCTGACTTTCACCCAGGCGAGTTGGGTTCGATTCCTGGCGTCGAAAATCCCTTTTTGTTTTTAAAATTGACATTTTGATTTGAAAAATAATTGTTTTATAACACTTTTTTATGTTGTGTGGTATAAATAATAAAAACGTGGTTTATAAAAAGTTATTTTTTATAAAGTGTCAATATTTTTATTAATAATTTTGCTGGTCTTTTTTTCATTTTATCCCCGGTTTGACACATCATTTGCTGGCACATCGTTTGTTAATAAGCTTTGGAACTAACTAAATAAACCTAACTAACTAAAAAACAGCCATGCTAAAATGCTCCGGTCAAATTTGACACTTCCTTCCGGGCTATAAGATAAATCTGTTTTATTTTACATTTTCGTCTATTCGTCGCCTATTGGCTAACTTTTCAAATGCAATTTCCATACTAAATGCATTTAATTGTATGTACGTACAGCTACAAATTCATGTCGACAACACAATGGCTTAATTTGTGATAATTGCTTAACATATACCGTCCCGCCTAAATGCTTACGCACGCACAAGAGCTGACGAATGCAAACATAAGCTTAAATACGGTTAAATGTTTAACTACAGGTTTTACATTTAACACACTATCTGTCAAGTAGATGATTTGTGTAGATTTTGTATTCAATAACTCAAAAAATACAATTTAATACAGATTTGATAAAATGAAATGTAAAAAAATGATCCGTTTAACTCGAAATCTGAGTCTTTTTAATAATATCAATCTTAGTTACCTTGAGATTAGTACAAAAATTAATAGTAAATGAGCTTTCGACATACTCTCTGAAGCCTTCATCAACGTTTGTGGGATATTCAGCCCTATTCTGTAACTTTTAACAAATCGAATAGAAATGACCAAGTCGAATCGTAATTACCCAAAATCGGAATGTTTGATATCTATCGCGTCATTTTTGTGTTTGGATCGGTATTCTGTAACTCATATCGTAATCGGAATCTCTGACTTCTATTTCACGCGGTTCTGAGGAGGTGGCAGCCGCGCAGTAACCAGCGAAATTGTGTTCTGTGACCTATTTTGTTACTTGAGATATGACACCGTTGCCATTTCCTCAATGTTTTCATACTTTCTTCATACTATCCTCAAAGTTTTGAGAAGTAAATAAAATATTCGTGTAAATACTGAATGCAAAAAGCTTAAAAGAGGATAAATGGTTTTAAATTAAAGTTAATTAAAATTGATATAAAAAAGAAGATAAACTGATAAATAAAAAAGATAAGTGAAGATAAGAAGTATAAATGCTTTTAAATCAAAGATATTTAAATTGATGTTATTAATTCATTATTATTAATAAATTATTTAAAATTGATATTACTAATAATATGCAATCTTTAAGATTCGATTTCAGTTGAAATAACTGCTAAACAACTTTTCCCAAAAATGGCATCTTTTCTATAATTTGTTCAGGCTATGAGCGTTGACTGATAAATATACAAGTATACTGGTATAATATTTATTTATCAAGTTATTCTTGTGCATTATACCATTAATTGCAATTGTACAAGAAATATACGAACAAAATATGGCAACAATGTGAATGGGAAACATTCAGACGCCAAGTAGCAAATAAATAAGGTTAGGTCCAATTATTCATACTCGTACAACATGTCTAAATGAAATATATATAGTTCTCTAAAC
Source organism: Diabrotica virgifera virgifera (assembly GCF_917563875.1). NCBI lineage: Eukaryota > Metazoa > Arthropoda > Insecta > Coleoptera > Chrysomelidae > Diabrotica > Diabrotica virgifera. The sequence goes on along the minus strand of NC_065448.1, from coordinate 97,381,981 downwards.
AAATAACACCACAGACTAAAAATTAAGCAGCTAAAAAAAGGTACAAATACTATAAATAATTATAAATAAGTAGTATGTAATTAATTATTTTTATATATAAAATATAAACGTCAAAACAAAACAAAATGCGCTTGCGTCAACCACAATTCCGATAATCGGAATCTCATCTCGACAGGGTAAATGCTGTCGAAGTGATTTCTATTCACATTACGATTGTAGAGATTCCGAAGTAGTTATGGAATACGGATTTGGACTATTTCTATTCGACTTGGTCACTTCTATTCGATTTTACTGACTTCTATCATCGAAATGAGTTACAGAATAGGTATGATTGCCTTCTCAATATCCTTAGTCCCCAGAATAACTACTACACAGCCCACTGTTACTTTTTATTCTACTAAAACTTTAAAAGGGTAAACCCTGTAGTTGGCTGTATACCTTTGTTAAGACAACGTAGAATGAAGTAAACACTTCTGTTGTATGTAGGTATATAATTTATTAAAAAATTCTTAAAATTTATCCACAAGGGAGTGGAAGTACAACAAAACGTTTTCGGTCAAACTGACCATCCTCAGTGTAAACCTGGAAATAAGTGAACCACTTAGATTGAAATGCAAAAGGGTGAAATTTTGACAGTTAAAAAAAGAAAATGTGGTTACTTACGTCCAGTGTACAAGTAATTGAAACTAGCCACTTGAATAGGTGTAAAACCTCAAAATAACATTATTGCTACATTATGAGCTGTGTAGTAATCGACAATAAGTCGATGTCTTAAGATTAAAAATATATCACATGTTAACCTCTCACCTGATCACAACCTTGTGTAAATTCCGAGCAAGGATGACATACATCCACATGTGATATATTTTTAATCTTAAGACATCGACTTATTGTCGATTACTACACAGCTCATAATGTAGCAATAATGTTATTTTGAGGTTTTACACCTATTCAAGTGGCTAGTTTCAATTACTTGTACACTGGACGTAAGTAACCACATTTTCTTTTTTTAACTGTCAAAATTTCACCCTTTTGCATTTCAATCTAAGTGGTTCACTTATTTCCAGGTTTACACTGAGGATGGTCAGTTTGACCGAAAACGTTTTGTTGTACTTCCACTCCCTTGTGGATAAATTTTAAGAATTTTTTAATAAATTATATACCTACATACAACAGAAGTGTTTACTTCATTCTACGTTGTTTTATTCTACTCTTATGCCCGGTATACAAGACAACGATTTATGGTAGCGATGTGACTGTGCAGTCCCTTTGTGCAGTTTCGATGATGTGGAACAAAATTGATTCGATAAATCGTAGATGGCGGTTGCACAGTTTTATCGTAGTGTTGGTATTGTGTAGCCAGATGTTGGGCCATTCATTCAGTTCGTTCTGTCATGTCTTGCTATAGTGTAGACGGACGCATCCACGCACGTCAAAACATATCTCAACGAGATTGTGTAGCGGAATTAGTGAGAAATTGGAAGAGTTTATCGAATGTTATAGAAATAAAGTTTAAAGTTTGATTGAGCAAGAAGAAAAGTGAAGATTCTCAGCGCAATAAGAAAAATGCTCTACGATAGGCGAATTATTAAGTACGAACCTAGATCCTAACGCCAATAGGGAGACAGTGGTAAAGAAAATTAAGTTTTCTCTTACAAGAAGGAAGTCAACAATTATTATGCCAATATTTTGGGGAAAATTTTAACTCATTTAAAAACTTAGGTGAGTCTGACTTTCTTCTGAGAAATAAATCCTTAAACCACGCAATCAGTGATTTTCTTCTCTTCTTGCACAAAATAAGCCAGACTATCGCAAGCGCGTAGTCGTCTCCTATCGCGGATGACATGTTTATAATCTTAGCTTCTGCAGAGAACCGATGACCGATGCAAATATTGTAGACGTATAGACACTTAATGGACGTTAGATAAACTGCACAAACAAACTGCGCAGTCACATCGCTGAAATCGCTGGAAGAAACGGACGATGATTTGTTTTGTTTGGGAAGCGGTCTTCGTGTTGAAGGTAGCCGGATGTCGTCGTGTCTTTTATTTAAACACTCAATACGTTTTTCTGTTGCAATGGCTTCTTGAATAATCGTTGGATAATAAAATCTGGAATTTTCAAAACTTACCTTATGACCTGTTGAATCGGATGTGATGACTGAAACTGAATATTCGAAGATTCTGTTTTAAATTCTTCGATTGGTTGAAATAATATCAATAACAGTCTGCACACGAAATCTAATAAACTCCATAATGTTCGTTAGGAATCTTATCTTTGGTGGATATAACAGGACAATACAGTTTGAGATTAGGAATAAAGATTTTTTATTCATTTTAATTTCAGAATTTTATACAGGGTGTCCCATAATTAATTGGACATTAGCTAATGGGTGATAGAAGACATCAAAATATTAAGATTTAACCAAAATCGCTTAAATAAAATATGACTCCTTACTGAGTTACAGAGTGTTTTATTTAAAAATTTAAAAACTATTTTTGCTCGGTATTTTAAAACTATTCGATGTATCCTCTTCATACTTGGCAGAAAGTGTAGGTATTATACATCCTATGAAATTATGATAAATAAACGTTTCTGGCTACTACCAGTGGCATACGACAGGGAACAGCGAATGGTTGATCCTTCCCAAATTCTACGCCACTGGCGGAATTGCCATTTTAGCGCAAATTTTCGATTCTCCAATATCTTAATGTAAATAAAGTACTCTTTACTCGTAACGATAAAGTCATTAGTTTTCGAGATATTTGAAGTTAAACATGTAACGGCACATATATTTTGATTATTGTATTGTGCCGCTTAATTTTAAACTTCAAATATCTCGAAAACTAATGATTTGAAATAAAAAATTAAGCAGCACAATACATTCATTAAAATAACTGTGCCGTTACATGTTTAACTTCAAATATCTCGAAAACTATTGACTTTATCGTTACGAGTGAAGAGTACGTTATTACATAGATAGAGAGTATTGGAGAATCGAAAAATTGCGGTAGAATTTGGGAATATTCAACAATTCGCTGTCCCGTGTTTACGCCACTGGTAGTAGCCAGAAACGTTTATTTATCATAATTTCCTAGGGTGTATAATACCTACACTCTCTGCCAAGTATGAAAAGGATACGTCGGATAGTTTTAAAATAGTGAGCAAAAATAGTTTTTAAATTTTTAAATAAAACTCAGTTAGGAGCCATATTTTATTCAAGCGATTTTGATTAAATCTTAATATTTTGATGTCTTCTATCACCCATTAGCTAATGTACAATTAATTATGGGGCACCCTGTATATTTCGCCAGTGAAACTACTGATACATGAAAGAAAAGCTTTGGTACGTCAGTGTCGAATTCTTTAGTTTCTAAATGTGTGCGAGAGGAATAATAGACATTTCCACGTTACGAGCGGTAAATAGGTACAGTTTTAGCGGAATTCTATAAAGATTATGTTAACACCCAGCTATTTGTAATTCTGTAGGAGATGCTCTGCGAAATGACACCAGTAGTCGAGATGATCATAGGTATTCTATTTTATTCAGCTGGGTACTTTACATTTTACATTGTCTTCTTTTTTGTTTCTGTAGTGTAGAGTGTAGACCATTGTACTTAACGATATTCTCGTTGTACTAGTCGCCTTTTCTTAAAATTAGTTACAACACATGACTGCTGCCGCTAGTAAGATGTTAAATCGTTTCTTTGGATTGACATCCATATCGGCATTGCCATAGGTAGGTCTACATTCCATGTCAAATCACTCAGGCAAAAACTTTTGGATCTCCGATTTTTCTGAAACTTGGTGTATAGCTTCTGCGGGACGTAAAAATAAGATATTTAAGGTCAAAAAGTCTTCTTCTATTTTTTTTTTCAAAATGTTATACCGGGTGTCCACTTATATTTTCCCCCATTTTAACTGCCTATAACTTTTAAACGGTTCAAGATAGAAATATGCGGGTTTCGCTGAAATGTTTTATTTTAGTAAAAGTTTTGTCTGAATTGATTGAATTTTTTATATCGCTTTCAAATACGAAAAAAAATGGCGGGTTTTTGAAAAAAACGTTGTTGACTTTTTTTTAATGGAACACCCAGTATATTTTTTTGTAAATTGAAAGAAAGGTCATTCGCCTATCCAGCGATATAAAGTTTTTCAAAATCGGTTGTCAAATCACTGAGTAATTAATTTTTAAAATGAGAGGTGCAACGTGGATATCACATACCTAAATAACATTATAAGCAAATTGATATTACATACTATGTTATGTGATTTCCACATTGCATCTCTCATTTTAAAAATTAATTGCTCAGCCATTTGATAACCGATTTTAAAAAATTTTATATCGCTGGATAGGTAAATGACCATTTTTTCAAGTTACGAAAAAATATACTGGGTGTTTTAATAAAAAAGGCAACAAGGTTTTTGTTTAAAAATTCCGCCATTTTGTATTTATGTATGTATACACCGTTCTTAGGCGTCAACGCCCTTCGGTAGGGATCTATGGAGGAGTATCACCAAGCCGGAAGCCCTTATCCCTTCCCGTACCGCTCCTCCATAGGTCGATCAGACGCCAGTTTATTCCAGACCAAGCCGTAGACTCTATTGAGTTTTATACTACGGCGTTGGCCTTTTATAAATTTCATGACCTAGCTGAGGCTCGAACCAGCGACCGCAAATCGCAAATCCACTAAACTTGTCGATCGACTGAGCCCCAGCTAACTGGACCGTCAAGACCGACCATTTTGTATTTATAAGCGATAAAAAGGTTCATTTACCTATCCAGCGATATAAAAATTTTTAAAATCGGTTTTCAAATGACTGAACAATTCATTTTTAAAATGAGAGATGCAATGTGGATATCGCATAACGTGGAAATCGCATAACATAATATCAATTTGCTTAGTTATGTTATTTAGATATGTGATATCCATGTTGCACCTCTCATTTTAAAAATTAATTACTCAGTGATTTGACAACCGATTTTGAAAAACTTTATATCGCTGGATAGGTGAATGACCTTTCTTTCAATTTACAAAAAAATATACTGGGTGTTCCATGAAAAAAAAGTCAACAACGTTTTTTTTCAAAAATCCGCCATTTTTTTTTCATATTTGACAGCGATATAAAAAATTCAATCAATTCAGACAAAACTTTTACTAAAATAAAACATTTCAGCGAAAACCGCATATTTCTATCTTGAGCCGTTTAGAAGTTATGGGCAGTTTAAATGGGGGAAAATATAAGTGGACACCCGGTATTATGCGATTGTACAGTGATTTGGTGTTTATTTAAACAAATTTGCATTTTCTATCGTAAAGTTTCATTGTAAAAAATAATATTTCAATGGAGGGGACTCAAAAATTTCATTGCATGGCATTATAACAAGTTATTTTGATTCAAAACGAGTTTTTGATCAAATTTTATAGTGTAGAAAACATTAAAATACCGTTTTTTTACATTTTCCTCCATTCCCAAAATACATCATAATCGATTTGGCTGAAAATTTGCCCACAGATAGCCAAAACATAGGCCGATTAAGAGGTTAGAAGGATTTGAATTATATTACAATACCAAAAAAGTTACATGCAATAATATCATACTCAAAAGTATTTAGTCCAGTCGGAATAGCATTTGACCTTGCATGCCGAGCTGCCCAAAATTTTATTTTTCTAATCTTTAGGGAGGTCAATAGTAGGCCAAATTTAAAATCACGCATGAATTCCTCCGTTACGTTAGCCGCCATCTTGATTTTAAAGAAGAACTGTTTTTGCTCAATATCTCCGCCATTTTTAACTTTTTGACAAAAATGGTAGGAACTAAAATTGTTCCAAATAAATCGTATTTACAATTATTACAATTTATTTTTAACAATTTTTGTCGTGAGGTCGATATTTTCCGAGTTAATTGTGCTTACAGTAGACGCCTATATTTTTGACTATGATATTGCATGTAACTTTTTTGGTATTGTAATATAATTCAAACCCTTCTAACCACTTAAAGTGCTATGTTTTGGATATCTGTGGGCAAATTTTCAGCCAAATCGATTATGATGTATTTTGGGAATGGAGGAAAATGTAAAAAACGGTATTTTGACGTTTTCTATACTATACAATTTGATCAAAAACTTGTTTTGTGTTATAATGCCATGTTACCTTGTTACCTTGTACCTTGTTATAATGCCATATAATGACATTTTTAAGTCCCTTCTATTAATATTATGTTTTCCATTGATACTTTAAGATAGAAAATGCAAATTTGTTTAAATAAATACCAAATCACTGTAAAAGTGCTTAAAAGAACATTTTGAAAAAAAAAAAAGAAGCAGACAATGCGACCTTAAATGTTTTATTTCTATATCCCGCAGATGCTATATACCAATTTTCAGACAAATCGGAGATCCAAAAGTTTTTTTGATTCAAAATTGAGTGATTTGAAATCGAATGAATGACCCCATATTATTTTTTGAGACGAAGATTGTGTCCTTCTGAATAATGGTTCAACATATTAAAAAATCATATATAAACTATTTATTTTATATGCCAATGTAGAATTTATTTATTTCATTGTAATATAGAAATGATACTTACCTGCTTTTTTTTTGTTTTAGGTAAGTTGTTAAACCTTTTTCCAAACTGATATTTGGTAAGTAATCTATAAAAATATAAGTAAAAAAGATCACCTAACAAATACGTGCATTCGTTATATGTCCCTCCGGGGGTGACCTTATGCAGCGACACATGTCGCTTTACACTACCAGCAGCACGTAATAGGTTTCACTTATTTGATATGTCAGATTAAAGTTAAAGTTAAAACTGCCATAACTTTGGTTCCCGACCACTCAAAGGCTTCTTTAAACGCGTAAAATTTAGGTTTGTTATCCATTTTAATAATTTGTTAAGTTCTAATATTGCACAATCATCAAATAGATGAGAGAAATCATTAACAAAACGCTCATTCGAAAGAATCATTATTAAAGAGCATTTAAAAAAATAGATAAAGGCTCAAGCCAAGAATTCCAATAAGTAAATGTGACATGTAGAAATGATAAAAAATGAGATTTTCGAAAAACTGGCTGTTTTTAAGTAGCTATATCTTCGAATGTACCAGATGGATTTTAGTTTACAAATTACACCTTTCACCCACTCTGTGGTTCATTGGTAAGAGAGCCTACCCTTGGATTCAGGGGTCGTCAGTTCGAATCTCAGCTGGGTAGGAAATTTTTCATTTACTAAAAATTAATAAATGAAAATAGTTTCAATCCTTGGGAGATTCGGGTACAATTAGCGTCTTTTTGTAAAGACAATGAAGTCGACTTTTTAAAGTAACACGATATTTACTCAACACATACATACACACACTCAACACACTACACTAGATATCTTATTGCAGAATCAACTGTACCATGCCAATGGCCATTAGTTGTCAAGGCATTAAAACAAATAAAAAGTAACCTTTCAGTTGCCGGTTTCTAAATGTTATACTCGTTTATAGGCTATTGGCTATTGATTATGTATTTTAGAAAGGAACTACAACGTTAACGGGGTTTTATTGTTTTATATAGTCAATGTGTAACGAAATAGCGATGGACTACCCCAGCTAATTGAAACAATATTCGAAAATATTACCTCAACTAACCAAGATAGCCATCGTCACACCCTTAGCTTAGCTCAGTCACTCAGGTGTGTGTTCGTCTTGTCCTAACCTTAGAATGAACTCTGAAAATTTAGAATGGTAGCAAACAAAACAATATATTTTAACCAATCATGTTTATTGTTCATAAAGATATAATAAATAAAATGACTTGCAAATTGCATTAACAAATGTATTCAAATTCTTGCCAAAAACTAACAATTCTGGATTATACTTATGGCTTTTGGTAGCTGATGGTATCTTCTTGATGTCGTATGGTTCTGCTGTTGTAGACTTCTCGTAGGCCTGGGCGGATCTTCGGCCCAAGGCCCCTGCAGCTAGAGGTGGTGGTTGTGCAGTCTGGATGTCATTGTCTTCGCCTTCAAGTGTGCATCACCGGTGATGTGAGGCTTAGGTTCCCGAAGAGGGAAAGGTTGATCTCTTTCCAAAAACTGTAACAGTAAAACACATATCAACAATCAAGAAGAAAAACCAAAATGTACCTTTGCCAAATAGTATTCAGAAATAGCAATTGGCAAGGGTAAATTACATAGAATTAAGATGAGGAGAATAGTTAAAATTTTGATCACTAAACGTGCATGTGTGTAAATTAAAAGATAAATTATATTTGAAACTAAAATATCAGAACACATGGTCTGACATTGGAAGTTAGGTTAGATAAAAAAAAACATTAGAAAAACTGTTAGATGGAGAAATATAATTGCTGTAAGAAATTATTAAAAAAACTATATGTAGCTCACCCCAAGAGGAAGATGATTTGTTGAAATAAAATGATTTATTTTTGAAGCTGCTTTGCTTTTTAAAACATTTCCACCTCCATTTTGAGAATGAGATATGGGGGTTGTCACTGTCATTAAAATGACATGACAACGAACCTTGAAATTTGAAATAACGAACATGAAACACAAGAGATGATACAATGTAAATAGGGTTGCCTATTACAGAACGAGCGCCAACCAATTTTTAAAGGGGAAATGGGTAAACCAAATAGAAGAAGATAATGATTAATGAAAATATTAAAGGAAATAAGATAAAATAATTATTTAAAAATAAAATATCAAAGATGTGACGTTTGTAACGTTACAAATGGACCTCTAAATATGAAAAATCCGCGGAGTGCTACCATTTGAAGGGGTGTGTTTTTGAGAAAGGGGTGAATTAGTCCCTAGGCACAGGGCGACCTAGGGTGAGTTCTATGCACTTTTGGTGCATACACGTCTACAGGAAAATTGTTCCAGGGTAAATTTACTATCAAAGCATCATATTTTAAAGTCAAAAATATTTTTTCTTACAAAAATATATTCAAAAGAAAAGCAAGAAACAACACGAAAGATAGCAATTTTGTTTTTTGCCCCATAACTTTTTTCCTCGGGGAAATAGGTATAGCCATTGCTTCACAGAAAAAAAAACCTCCATCTTATCCATTAAAATGACGTTTTTTAAAAGTCCCTATGATTTAGAGTTTCCAAAATATGATTTTTCAAAGTTCGCCACTGACAGCGATTTTGGCTTGGACCTTTTGGACTTTTGGATTTTTCCTTGTTGCTTCTCAAACATTGTTCTGTAACTTTTTTCTACGTAGCTTTAGGTATATACGATGTTACATTTAGTAGAAAGAAAAGTCAATTACCTTTAAAATGGTCTATTGCAGAAGGATGTATGTCTATTATTAAGCAGAATATGGTTTTGTTCAAAGTTTTGTACTTTTAATGATTTTTGATACACATATTTTATGATTATTTTTAAATTTCTCATTATAACTTTTTTATTGTATATTTAGGTATATATGTTACGGTCAATGACGTAAATTGGACATTGACGTTAATGGCCGGGCATTGTCGTGAATTCCTTGGTTATTAACGACAATGCCCGGCCATTAACGACAATAACCTTAAATATTGGCCAATGTTGTAAAAACTTAACGTAAAATTAGATTTTTCATCAATAACCGGTGAATAACGACAGTGGCCAGAAGCAAATGGCCAATGTTGATAAATCGATGCCTCGGAAGCCAATCGGTGTAAGTCAATAAGTGTTTAAAATGGGATACTAAGATATTTCTGAAAGTAGTTGCAGAAATATAAGCAGTTATTAAAAGGAAATAATAATATTTTTATATACAGTATGGCGCAAATGAAAGGAATAAATTCGTTATTTCGTAAACCGGCGACTTTAAGAAAAAATCCCGAAACAGGTCGATTTTTATTTTTAAATTATGATATTTTGGCATATATGGTATATTAGTGACGTCATCCATCTGGGTGTGATGACGTAATCGATGATTTTTTTTTAAATAACAATAGGGATCGTGTGCTTAATTTCATTTATTTAATTCAAAATACATTTTACTGCTGTCATGAATCAGAAAAAAATGTTTATTTCACAAATAAACAATGGTTTTTCGCTTAAATTAATGTTTAAACTTCCAAGAGGCAGATGGCTGGTGGGAGCTGGCTTGATCATTGAATTTCATTCTATAGTGCTTGTTGTATTTTTAGCACCCGGTGTTCTCAAAATATTTTTCGCCTCTTTAATTTCACTTATTCGGCTATTGTATTCGTCACAGTTTAAAAATGATTTATTGTCATCACGTTTTCACTTGACTATTAAGTTTATACAATAATTATTAAAACGAGTGCGCACATCGTTGATATCCATGATAACACTTTGTCGACATTGGCCGGGCAATGATAGAAATGTTATCAAGAATTTAAAATTATCATCAATGTCCAGTCTCTATGGACAATAACGTTAATATCCGGCCATTGTCGACAATGACCAATTAAACCGGCCATTATCGATATTGGCCGGCCAATAACGTTATTGGCCGGATTTACGTCATTGTCCGTAAAATATACATTGTACAATAAAAAAGAAAGCTTATTTTCTTTACTTTAAAATTGTGTATTGCAATCTTTATAAAATGTTCAATCTTTGCAATTTTTATCAATAGTGTACAAGGTATGTAAAAAATATGAATTTCGCTCAAGAGTAAAGTACCTTTATATTTCACAATATCAAAAAGTGTTATTAAGAAAAGTTATTTGGAATTCAAAATTATGTTATAATATGCAATTATATTCTTAAAATTAAAAAAAAATAAAAAATTTATATTTTTTCTCAAATTACGGATACTCTTGGATATCCTACTGATATCTTTTTTAAAGATTGTCCTAGAATTTTTTACAATACACCATTTTAAAGTTAAGAAAATAAGCTTTTTTTATTCCTCAATGTATATACCTACATGTACAAGAAAAAATGTCATAATGAGAAATTATTAAAAATATCAAAAATCATTAAAAGTATAAAACCTTGAAAAGCACAACTTGCTTAAAAAGATCGTTTTGAAGATAATTGATTTCTCTTTCTATTTCGGAAACTTCTATTTCGGAAACTATAAATCCTAGAGACTTCCACTAAACTTCATTTTAAAGAGGAAAAATGGAAGTTATTTTTTGCTGAAGCAATGCCTATACCTATATCCCTGTGGAAAAAAGTTATGGGGCAAAAAACAAAATTGCTTTCTTTCGTGTTTTTTTCTTGCTTTTCTTTTGAATATTGAAACGAAATACGCCACATGAGAAACGTTGCGGCGCCAGTGAAACGAAAAAAGCGATTCGCTACTCCAGCTAATCGAAATAACATTCGAAAATGATACTTCAACCAACCAAGATAGCCATCGTTACACCCTTAGCTTAGCTCAGTCACTCAGGTGTGTGTTCGTCTTGTCCTAATCATAGAAATGAACTATGAAGATTTGGAATGGAAGCAAACAAAACAATAGTTTTAACTAATCATGTTTATTGTTCATAAAGATATAATAAAAATATGACTTAGTAAATTGCATCAACAAATATATTCAAATTCTTGCCAAAAACTAACAATTCTGGATCATACTTATGGCTTTTGGTAGCTTATGGTAACTTCTTAACGTCGAATGGTACTGCTGTGGACTTCTCTTGACCTGGGCAGATGTTGTGGCCCGAGGTCAGTGCAGCTACGGTGGTAGTTGTTGCAGCCTAGATTTCATTTCTTTTTTTAAGCTCCCAGAGGGAGGACGGTGATCTTATCCAAAAACCCAAGAGGAAGATTTGATTTGGAATAAAAATGACTTATTTTTCGAATTACATGCCTTTTTAAGAAATAATAAATCTTCCCTTCCAGTTTATGTCAGGGAGTAGGGATGAAGTGAAACTGTCATTGAAAACGACATTTGACATGACGACCAAGTACTATGAAGTAGCAAGCATGTTCCGTATTGAAAAACAGATACTTACAGAGTAAGAATACGGGATATGTTCAGTATGTTCAGTTGATGATTTAAATAAAAAGGGATATAGTAAATAGAAGATAATAAAAGGGGGTAATAAAAGAGGATAATAAAAGAGAATAATCAAAAAGAGCGCCAACGAGTTTTTAACGAAGAAAACTGGTAAAACAAGTAGAAGAAAATTATTGTTAATCAAATATTAAAGAAAATAAAGTAAAATAATTATTTAAAAATAAAATATGAAAGATGTGACGTTTGTAACGTTACAATATATTTTTGTAAAAAAAACAGTTTTCACTTCAAAATGTGATATTTAGTTAGTAAATTTAACCCAGAACAATTTCCCTGTAGACGTGTTTGCACCAAAAGTGCATAGAACTAACCTAATTCGCCCTGTGCCTAGGGACTAATTCACCCCTTTCTTAAAAACGCACCAATTTAAATGGTAGCACTCCCCGGTATTTTCAAATTTAGAGGTCCATTGACCATATGACACAAGAAAATCCCGTTAACGGTGTAGTTCCTTTTAGCTCTCTTATTTTGAACATAATCAATAGCCTGTTAGTCAAATTTTGATCATTAGATTTTTTTTTCATTTTCCAGGTTTTCTTTTCATTTTTCTTAACATAAAATAAAACGCATCTTTTGCTGTTTTGCAAATTATTTCATCAAAAATTTGACATGATAGGAAGAAAAATCAGACTTTGTGCGTTAAAATCGGTCGGTCCACTTGGCTCAGAGGTACCTACCTATTAGTTTTAGTTCTAACTGAATATCGACACCAAGTTTTGTGGGAATTTTGCCACGTCGAATAGACAGGAAGTGATTTGTAAATTATAGACCTCCCCGTGTCTTCTTTAATTCAGCATTCGCTTGGTTTGCAAGTAATAGCAACTAAGAAGACCTAACCAGAAACTTGGTCTCATTAGAACTTTTATTTCTCCGGGAAAAAAACTTCGAATTAAGATTTTTTTTATTTATTTGTTATTGCTATCCCAAAGCTGAAAGCACATGCAAAATTATTTATTAGATGTTAATTATATTTTTCGTAAGTTTTTTGTTACTATTAACCGCTTCTTATCTCAGTTTTACCTACATTTACATATTTTTTGTAATACATAATGTTCCAACATACGTTTTCATTTTCAGCATTAATAGTATATTATTCAACGAGCATGTAATGATGGCTATTACTCACGATGATGAAGTTTGCGACACGAGCCGTAGGCGAGTGTCGTAATTCATCAGAGTGAGTAATACCCATTACATGCGAGTAGAATACTATACTTTTTCTACGACCTTTTTTATTTGGACTAGTAGAAAAATATAATTATGAACTACTAACATTATTTAAAATCAAAATATTTTATTTTTCATAAGAAAACATATTTTGTATAACTATGGCAACACTGTTAGAATTATCCTTCTTGAGCTTATGAAACAGTAGTTGTCATTAATGTCATGCATGGTATATTTAATGGCGGTAGCTTTTAAAATTAAAACATATTTTAAGGCAATTACATGAAAAAGAACATTTTCTCCCAATAAAAATCTATTGTACAATCAACAGTAAGTGACCCAGAATTCATTGATATAAATTTCATATCCGTAAACCCTTTTTCGTAATTAGTACGCATCGTTTGTTTACCTTTTAATAACGTCAATCTTAAAATGTCAAATGTTGAAATTTAGAAGTAAAAAATATACTGAGTAAAAATATATTGTGTACTGACGCATTGTTACAGTTAAAAATCCTTTAAACATTTTTCAAAGTTAATTGTTGATATAAATTGCAATGATTATTTTATTAAATAAACAAGTTTAAGTGATTTTATTAGCTAATAATAAGTATATTAAAAGTGCCATACACCACTTGAATCTAATTTCAACCCGTGAGTAATGAAATATTACTCAGGGTAAAGTAATGGGTGTCATTATCTATTAAAAAATAGTGAATAATGAGCATATTATTAAACGGTCGTTGAAAAAAAGACATTAATTTAAAACAACAGCTAAAATAACTGCACACTGCATTTCAATAATATTGAAATGATATATATTATTCAACATAACAAAGCATGTGATCGTCAATTGGCGTAACGTTTAGTTTCACTAAACGACAACAATAAAAAAAACCCAACAGTTTGAACGTGTTAAAACATCGAAAACTGCTGTAATTTTTGACGGTCCCATGATAATTGCGGTAGCGCTACTGAGAATATTTAATTACGCAATCCAAATATGTGGTAGTTCCTAAAGTAATCTAATTGCGCGTATCTATTATTTACAAAATCGATAAAAGCAAATTACATTATCTCGTGGTTGAAAATGTTTTACTCTGTATATATTGATGTTGGTGTGTTTGTTAACCTGATTAGTCGATGCCTACCAGCGGCTTTTCGATTATTTATTAACAAATATTCGTGCGGTTGTAAAAAAGTAATTTAGTATAAAAACCGCAAATGAAACACCCGCCATTTACGTTAATATAATATAATAAATTGATCAGGCACGTTTAAATAAATTATTACACGATATATCAGCAATATTTTTACTTTTCGGCCACTTTTGTAGGGGGTGTCCGCTGATGTTACAAAATTTTAGTATACTGTTGTATTTAAAAAGTAGCCTATAGCAAGATAACTCGATATGGATGCCGGATGCCGTAGCGACATCTGCCTAAAACATTTCGAACTTTTTATTTCCGGATAAATAAAACTTTCTGGTTACGGCTTCGTGGTTTATATTACTTGCAAACCAAGCGAATGCTGAATTGATCTTAGAGGTCTTTAATTTTGCAACTCACTTCCTACTTATCTATTCAACGTGGCAAAATTCCAACGAAAACTTGGTCTCGATATTCAGTTAGGAGTAAAACTAATACAAAACGCCGTGAAACGAAATCAAGAGACGTATTATACAGTGCGGTGGAATAAGTGTTGCCCCCCCCCCCTGTTAACTTGTTTATTTTAAGAATATAAGCAAAACGCTCGGACAGGTCGATTTTTAAACTAATCATCACTGTGTATTCTAGCATCACTGTTTCGAACTTTACGCGATTCCTCTTCAGGTGACAGCCATAACTTTGATTTTTTTAAATGGAAAAGTACATCATGTGACACCTCATTTAAAAGCTCTTAAAATACTGATTTCAAAAATGTATAATACTTTAATCCTTTTTGAGATCGTAGGCGCAAAATTTCGGTCGAACTCTTTTTAAACGCATTTATTTTTTTCGAATTCTGAGAAAACTAATAAGTATTTTTGAAAAATTTAAACGCAGAATGAAAGATTAGATTATTACCGATGGCTGACGGTCCCTTAGAATAAACAAAAAGTTTTTTTTTGAATGATATATTTGAAATTAAAAATCACTCTAAATTTTCTCTTTTTTCACCACTGTGACTTATTAAAATAAACATTATAGGAGTTCTCAGGGATATTGGACCATCGAGAATACTGTTATATTTCATTCTGCGTTTAAATTTTTCAAAAATATTTATTAGTTTTTTCATGATTCGAAAAAAATGATTGCATTTAGAAAGAATTTGACCGAAATTTTACGCCTACTCTCTCAAACAGGATTAAAGTATTATACATTTTTGAAATCAGTATTTTAAGAGTTTTTAAATGAGGTGTCACATGATGTACTTTCCCATTTAAAAAAATAAAAGTTATGGCTGCCACCTGAAGAGGGATCGCGTAAAGTTCGAAACGTTGATGCTATAATATACTATGGGTAGTTTAAAAATCGACCTGTCCGAGCGTTTTGCTTATATTCTTAAAATAAACAAGTTAACAGGGGGGGGGGCAACACTTATTCCACCGCACTGTATTTCAGTTCGTTCAGAGAACGTTATAACCATCCTTACTACTTTCATTCTCATTAGAAATCATTACCCTTGAACCTCTGCATGAACTGAAATATAATACGTCTCTTGATTTCGTTTCACAATGAATTCTTCCGTATTAGTTTAACTCCTAACTCAGCATCAAGACCAAGTTTTCGTTGGAATTTTGCCTCGTTCAATAGACAGGAAGTGAGGTGCAAATTATATACTTCCCCGTGTCTTCTTTAAGTCAGCATTCGCTCGGTTTGCAAGTAATAGAAACATGGTCTCAATATAAGTATGATTTCTCCGGATAAAGAACAAAAATAATAAATGTATGTCAATGAATTAAAACTTCATGAGTGAGTATCTTAGCATTAGGGAGAAAAAGTAAAGAAGAAAGACTTTCTTAACGTTATACCGTTATGATTTTCTATATGAAAAACAGTAAATTAGTCTTTAATTTAATGAAAATTCATCTGAAACATATTAAAAATTTCAGATGGTATGTTCGCTTTGGCTTAAAATTTTGTATTATTGCAGAAGGTTCTGATTAATTTACTTTTACAAAATTTTTCTTGTCTTTAATATTTAATTTTTAAATACAATTGAAACGGTATATTCTATTTATATTCAAAATATGCCTTCAGGATAAAATATTTTCATAAAAATTAACATTTTCAATTTATTTTCTGAAGTAAATTATTGTCTCCATCCATATTGTATGCTTCGCCGGGTACACGGGAACAATTTTTAATAATTTTTTGTCTGTTCGCTTTATTAAGAGGAAACAGTAGCGATCAACAGGTAGCCATAACGCGTTCCAAGATTGCGGCTGTAATTTTGAATAGTTTTTCGAGATATTTGGCACACGTATTCGTAATATAATAAAGAATGGCGGTACAGAGCCCAATTTGAAAAATATATAAATATGTGGAAATTACCCTGTAATTAAATACAATATTAAAAAAACGAGCCTGTACCGCCATTAAGAAGAACAAAAAAATACACTTTCTTCAAATAAACTTTTTTATCCGATGCCTAGATTTTGTGTCATTTTGGAACTACTAAAATTTTTTATTTCATTAGTAGTTCCAAAATGACACAAAATCTAGGCATCGGATAAAAAAGTTTATTTGAAGAAAGTGTATTTTTTTGTTCTTCTTAATGGCGGTACAGGCTCGTTTTTTTAATATTGTATTTAATTACAGAGTAATTTCCACATATTAATATATTTTTCAAATTGGGCTCTTTACCGCCATTCTTTATTGTATTACGAATATGTGTGCCAAATATCTCGAAAAAATATTCAAAATTACAGCCGCAATCTTGGAACGCGTTTTGGCTACCTGTTGATCGCTACTGTATCACCTTAATTTATTTATGCAGTGCCTTCCAGATTTTTAAAATGTGTTGTTGAATTTAGTTACTTATTTTCTAAATAAAGAAAAATCATCTTGTAATAAAGAATATATTTTTTGTCATTTCATGAATGTACTTGTCCTGTTTGGATTTAAATTCAGTCTGCGTTTTGTGTTCTACTTTTCTGAGACATGAGGTAATTGAGATAATCAATTCATTGTGACGTTACCGGAAAGAAAAGATCGTCTATGCAATAAACTTTTTTTATACATATAAAACTATAAATAGCTCAGTAGGTAAATGAACATTTTGGAGTGTAATTTTCAGGGTCAACTCCGAATTGCATGAAAATTTGGATTTAGGTTCCACTTACCCTCCACTTCAAAGTTGAACATGTGCCGTTGGTTGCTTTTACTTGGGGGTGAAATTCACCCCTTTTCGGGGGTGAAAAACACCTTTTTCACGAGAGACCCGAAAAATAACTTAAAACCATAAAAATTTACAAAAATATATCTCAAATGGAATTTGCGATGCAATGACGTAAATATGAGAACTGGCACAATTATTTTGGTTTCAAGTTTATTTTTCGGGTCTAACTACACTGATATTATGCAAAAAATTATGTTGTATCGCAGATTTAAAATGCGTTTATTTCGAAAACGGTTGAGTTTAGCGAGATGAATGTAGTATACCTTTTTTAATTAAAAATATTAAGAGAATAAAAATTTTGATTCAAAAAGTATGTAGAGTGGGGGATAAAAACAATGAACGTATTAAATGAGCGCTGAAAAACGTATGTGGCGCCCTCTGGGAAATACATCATTTTTGGTGGCGAATTTAGATTTCTCATCCCAAAAAACCAACCAAATTTCGTGTTGTTATCCCATGCCTGTCAGGAAATATTTAAGAATAAATAAAATAAAAGTTTAACTTTGACACCCTGTATTTCGGTTATTATCAACTTTCGTACTAAGGTAAGTTAGCTTAAATTGACCTATTTTAACCTCAGGAATCTAAGGTTAAGCTATGGCCCATTCTTTACCAAATACCCTATATGTTAAGATGTCTACCTTTTTTAATAAAATGTTTGCTTATATTGTATAGGCGCCTTTTTCTTCAATTTTTGTTGCGTCTGAATCCGAGCTCTGATGATAAAATTAATCATTTCTTTTATAGAGTGGGCAATATCAGTTGTGTCAGTGTTATGTCGCAGAATATTTTCACAGACTGTCATAAAACTATTCCTTTCTAATATGGGCCCTTATTGGTTACTACTGTCTTTTGTACTGCCGGTAATCTCTATTATCTTTTAGTAAATAAGTTTTTCATATCTAATGTATTTGAAAGTTAAAGTAACGCATAAATTCATTATTTCGTAAACCGGAGACTTTAAGGAAAAATCCCGAAACAGGTCGATTTTTATTTTTAAATTACGATTTTTTGGCATACATATCATACTAGTGACGTCATCCATCTGGGCGTGATGACGTAATCGATGATTTTTTTAAATGACAATAGGGGTTATGTAATAGCTCATTTGAAAGGGTATCTAATTCACTATTCAATAATATAAACATTAATATAATTATTTATACAGGGTGTCCAAAAATGTTTTTTTAAATTAAATTAATTGGTACAAAAAGATGAATGTATGTAATTTGTTTAATTCTAAATATATTTTATTGTATATATTGTATATATTGTATATTATATAATATATTTTATAATAAACATTGATTTTCGCTTAAGCGTAATGGTAAACTTCCAAGAGGCAGGTGGGTGGCAGCTCTAACATTGAATTTAAGCGAAAAGCAATATTTATTATTTGTCAAATAAACATGTATTCCTGTATTCTGGCAAAAGTAAAACGAATTTTGAATTACATAAGTTACATACATTCTTCTTTTCGTCTCAATTAATTTAATTAAAAAATCTTTTTGGACACCCTGTCTAAATAAGTATGTTATTGTTTGTATTACTAAATAGAGAATTAAATACCCTTTCAAATGAGCTATCATATGAACCCTATTCTCGTTTAAAAAAGTCATCGATTACGTTATCAAACCCAGATGGATGACGTCACTAGTATGATATATATGCCAAAAAATTGTAATTTGAAAATAAAAATCGACCTGTTTCGGAATTTTTCCTTAAAGTCGCCGGTTTACGAAATAATGAATTTATGCGTTACTTTATGGACGCACTGTAGGTTTTCGTATGGTCATATAAATTATTTCAAAATCTGCGTGCCGTTTCAATTTGTTGACGCATCAATTTGATTCATTGTCATCTTGGTCGCTGCGTACGTGATTTTTTCAGACATTTCAATTAAATTCTCCTTCTACAACCCGAAAATAACTTCTTGAAGAATCTGGAAGCCACCATCAATTATTATGCCGCAGACAGTTGCTGTAATGAATGCGAAATTTTGCTTGATTAAATTATCGTAACAGGCTCCACGAAAAAAGAAGTAATGAAAAATTCTTCCACCTTCTTTTATTTTACTACGCTTAAAGTAGTTAGCGGAAAGTTTGGATGCCATTCTTGTTAAAAACTTTTGTTTTCTCCCGTGTCTCCGCGAAGTATTAGATGAAATAAGTAACGGCGGGTGTTTTGCTTCTTTTGTTTTGTTGGGAGCGATTGAATGCATTGAGGTATGGGAAATACTTGTACGTAGAGATGGGGAAAAGCTTTTAACGTGGTATATTATTCTACATTTACTTTATGTATATTGTATATATTTACCAAGCCTTCCTACGACGTTTCTCATGCCTCTTTTTCTGTGTACTTATAACAGAATGATAACTATATTATGCATAAGTATATAATAAAGTAAGTAAAGTCCTTTTCAAGAGCATTTTTCAGTGCGTCACAAATGATAGAAAAAAAGGTAAGTCCGTGATTATACACATTTATAACATTTATTCTAACATGACATTTTAGTTAAATCTGACAGTTGTCACATTTTATTTGCAATTTCGCATAAAAACAAATCAATTGTGTTTATTGCATTTATAAAATGGTATTTTCTGTTATTTGTATAGCCTTATAAATTGTACAGAATATATTCGTAGATATATTATATAATTCGTAAATAATTTTTTTTCGATTATAGCGCCATCTATCGACAACTAGAATAAATGTTATAAATGTCTCTAATCACAGACGTGCCTATTTTTCTGTCACATACAATTTAATGCGTTAGAAAGAAATCGAAAAACAGTGACGCACTGAAAGATGCTCATGAGAAAAAGAATACCAGTTACAAACAGGATTTGTTCAAATAGGCTGTCTATTAGCATTCTGTTAGTTACCACCTTGATTATAGGCTATTAATTATGTATTTTAGAAAGGAACTACAACGTTAACGGGTTTTTATTGTTTCATATGGTCAATGGACCTATAAATAATAAAAACCCGCTGAGTGCTACCATTTAAAGGGGTGCGTTTTTGAGAAAGGGGTGAATTAGTCCCTAGGCACAGGGCGAATTAGGGTGAGTTCTATGCACTTTTGGTACAAACATGTCTACAGGAAAATTGTTCCAGGTTAAATTTACTATCGATACATCACCTTTTAAAGTCAAAAATATTTTTTTTTTCTAAAAATATATTCAAAAGAAAGGCAAGAAAAAAACACAATTGATAGCAATTTTGTTTTTTGCCCCATAACTTTTTTCCACGGGGATGTGGGTATAGGTATTGCTACATGGAAAAAAATCTTCCGTTCTTTCTCTTTAAAATGGCGTTTAGTAGAAGTCTATATGATTTATATTTTTCAAAATATGATTTTTTAAATTTCGCCACTCACATCGATTTTGGCCAATTTTTGCTTGTTACTTCTCAAACATTGTTCTGTAACTTTTTTCTACGTAGCTTTAGGTGTATGCATTGTTACATTTAATACGAAGAAAAGTTAATTGCCCTTAAAATGGTCTCCTACAGAAGGCTGTGTGGCTATTTTTAAGCAAGATATGGTTGTTCAAAATTTTATACTTTTAATAATTTTTGATATATTTTATGATTACTTTTAAATTTCTTATTAGAACGTTTTTTATGGTGTATTTAGGTGTATACATTGTACAATAAAAAAGAAAGCTTATTTTCTTTACTTTAAAATGGTGTATCGTAAAAAATTCTAGGGCTATTTTTAAGCAAGATATGCTTTTTCAAAATGTGACATATACACATGCAATAGGTCCTACTAAGTTGAAACCATCTGGAAAACATTTTTATTATTAACTTTATAAAAAAAATATTGTTTATAAAATGCTCTGTATAGTCTAGAACCTAAGATGCAATCATCAGATAAAAAATTGTATCAATAGTGTACGAGGTATATTAAAAAATATGAATTTCGCTCAAGAGTAAAGTACCTTTATATTTCACAATATCGAAATGTGTTATTAAAAAAAGTTATTTGGAATTAGAAATTATGTTATAATATGCAATTATATTCTTCTAATTGAAAAAAATAAAAAATTTAAATTTTTTCTTAAATTACGGATACCCTTGGATATCCTACAAAGATCATGTTTAAAAATAGTCCTAGAATTTTTTGCAATACACCATTTTAAAGTAAAGGAAACAACCTTTAGTTTTATTTTATAATGTACATACCTAAATTTACAAGGAAAAAATTCACAGTGAGAAGTTTAAAAAATAATCATTAAAAATATCAAAAATTATTAAAAGTATAAAACCTTAAAAAAGCATAACTTGCTTATAAAGAGTCGTGTAACCTTATACAATAGACCATTTTAAAGGTAATTGACTTCTCTTTCTACTAAATGTACCATTGCATATACCTAGAAATGCGTAGAAAAAAGTTATAGAACAATGTTTCCGAAATAATGGGGAAAATGTCCCAAAAATGATGTGAGCGGCGAAATTTAAAAAATCCTATTTCAGAAACTATAACTCGTAGAGACTTTCACCAAACTTTATTTTAAAGAGGAAAGATAGAAGATATTTTTCACTGAAGCAATGCCTATACCTACATACCTGTGGAAAAAAGTTATGGGGCAAAAAACAAAATTGCTCTCTTTCGTGTTTTTTCCTTGCTTTTCTTTTGAATATATTTTTGTAAAAAAAAATATTTTTGACTTTAAGGGGTGACGTTTAGATAGCAAATTTAATCTGGAACAATTTTTCTGTAGACATATTTGTACCAAAAGTACATAGAACTTACCCTAATGCACCCTGTGCCTAGGGACTAATTCACCCCTTTCTTAAAAACGCACCCATTTAAATGGTAGCACTCAGCGGTTTTTTCAAATATAGAGATCCATTGACCATATGAGACAATAAAATCCCATTAACGTTGTAGTTTCTTTTAGCTCTCTTATTTTGAACATTATCAATAGCTTATTAATACTATACAAATGTTGTTCTGAAGTTTGTTTCTTTTGTCATTTTTCTTGGTCATAAATTGGATCTTAATTGTTATACTGGAACATTATTTTTATTGTGTGAGCTTCCACGGTTAGAACTAGAACACGTTTTGTGGAAAAAAGTTTAAACATTTAACTTCTTCTGGTGCCGTACGTTATACATCGTGTAGGCGTTCATGTTGGTTAGATTATACGCAAGGGTCCTTCTTATGCTCTTCATATTATTGTACTGATATCATGTATGTGGTATCAGTTTTTTGTGTCTTTGAATCACTTAATATCTCCGACCTTATTTTGTCCATTAAAATTGTATTTAAAAGATTTAGTCCAGAAAGCCACTGCGCATCCGCTAGGAAAAATATTCTAATTCGGATTTTTTACACAATCTTACTCAAAAAGGACCCCTTTTAACAAATTTGCGTGTTGCCAGGACCAAAAGTTGGTCAAAAATATTTTAAACGTTTTTTTTTTGTTTTTTCCTAAAATTATTTTTTTTTGCATGAAACAAATTTTTTTTAGGTTTTTTGGATCATTCCAAACAGAAAAGGTCTTTAGTGACTTTTCTCTAAAGTTGATAGTTTTTGACGTATAAGCGATTAAAAATTGAAAAATTGCGAAATCGGCCATTTTTAACCCTCAAAAACTATGTGAAAAACTGAAAATTTGAATGTTGCCAAGGTAGGTAGATATTCTTTAAACATCGATTGATGAAATCCCGAAGAGTTTTTTGCAATACAATATTCAAAACTCCTTTGTTTTTTAATTTCTAATCAAGCATGCGCGACACTATTTTCCACCGTGCGCGTGCGTTGCATGTGTATGCAGTATGTGTATGGTGCAAATGAAAGGAATAAATTCGTTATTTCGTAAACCGACGACTTTAAGGAAAAATCCCAAAACAGGTCGGTTTTTATTTTTAAGTTATGATATTGTGGCATATTATATAGTATACTAGTGACGTCATCCATCTGGGCGTGATGACGTAATCGATGATTTTTTTTAAATGAGAATACGGGTCGTGTGCTAGCTCATTTGAAAGGTTTTTCAATTCTCTATTCAGTAATATAAACATGTACATAATTATTTATACAGAGTGTCCAAAAATTTTTTATTAAATTAAATCATTTGGCAAATTGACAAAAAAATTAAATTGTTGGACACCCTGTATAAATAATTATGTAAATGTTTATATTACTGAATAGAGAATTGAAGAACCTTTCAAATGAGCTAGCACACGACCCCTATTCTCATTTAAAAAAATCATCGATTACGTCATCACGCCCAGATGGATGACGTCACTAGTATACCATATATGTCACAATATCATAACTTAAAAATAAAAATCGACCTGTTTCGGGATTTTTCCTTAAAGTCGTCGGTTTACGAAATAACGAATTTATTCCTTTCATTTGCATCATACTGCATACACATGCAACGGTGGAAAATAGTGTCGCGCACGCTTGATTAGCAATTAAAAAACAAAGGAGTTTTGAATATTGTATTGCAAAAAACTCTTCGGGATTTCATCAATCGAGGTTTAAAGAATATCTACCTACCTTGGTAACATCCAAATTTTCAGATTTTCACATAGTTTTTGAGGGTTAAAAATGGCTGATTTCGCAATTTTTCAATTTTTAATCGCTTATATGTCAAAAACTATCAACTTTAGAGAAAAGTCACTAAAGACCTTTTCTGTTTGGAATGATCCAAAAAACCTAAAAAAATTTTGTTCCATGCAAAAAAAATAATTTAAGGAAAAAAACAAAAAAAAAACGTTTAAAAAATTTTTGATTAACTTTTGGTCCTGGCAACATGCAAATTTGTTAAAAGGGGTCCTTTTTGAGTAAGATTGTGCAAAAAATCCGAATTAGAATATTTTTCCTAGCGGATGCGCAGTGGCTTTCTGGACTAATTACATTTGTCGACTTCTAAAATCTGGCCTAAATTTCGCTGTTTAACGATATTTAGAAGCTCCCTTTAGTTATTTGCTGTTAGCAAGACCTCATTATTTGTAATAAGTCACAAATAGGCGGAATTTGAGAAAAATGCCAAAGTATGCAAAAAATACCTAGAATGACAAAATAGGCAAAACAGGTCTATCTATCTAATTAGCTTTCTTCGGTCCATCTGTGAACATAGGCCTCCCCAATTCTTTTCCATTCTTCTCCGTCTGTCGCTACAGTCATCCACCTAGAGCCTAAAACAGGTATTTTGCCTATAATCCGAGGTTTATTTATCATCCTACCAACATTCCGATTTTTGATTCTTAAATATACATTTATTGTTTAAATTGGCAGGATAAAGCTTTATGACTAAACATCTGATTAATTAAAAAATACAAATTTTCCTATTTTTCATGCAACTTAACTACTACAGAGTTTGATCTCATTATTAGGATTAGGATTCGTTGAGATTTCCGCCCCACTAACAGTCCCATACAATTTCTTGTTCCATACGATTTCTTAACATCAAGGACTCGCCCGACGTATTTTTTAATTTGTCGTTGAAAATGCATGGAGGGGACTCGTCTCCTTAAGCTTTATGAAAATTTGATACAAAATCAGTGGGTCTTGGGCACCAGGGCCGCAGAGGCCATTGCAACCTGATATTAGTGTTCAGCCACCCCAAAAACCCTGGGGCAACTATTTTACACTGATTTACACAGCGAGCCTAAAAATCCCCAAGTAGTAATATTGAGTTCATATCCTTCAATTTTTTCCCAATTAAAAATTTATCAGTTTTCATCCTTTCAAATTGCATTTGGAAAAATGTCCTTGTTCAATAATGTAGTTTTAGTTTTGTTATCATCACTTTGGTTTACAAAGTTTCCTAAGGCTTTTACGCAACACGTTTCGTTGAGATCCAGCAAACTGCAAAAATTTGGTAGGTTTTGGGCTTTTTACCGCTTCATTGCCTTGCATAATAGGAAACTCTTTGCCATTCTGGTATAGCATGAGCCACCACTTACAACATAATAATATATGTACATTGTGTTCCAACGAAAATTTGACCCCCCCCCCCTCCATTCTTCACAATACAAAAACTTTGTATTGGAAGAAGGATGAATTTTCATGCAAAATTCATGTCCTCAAATGTAACCCCCTACTGCCCCTCATCAACCCCCAAGTTTTTTTTAAATAGCAAATGTAGTCGAGTGGCACATCATTTGAAAGTTTTTTTTTTGTCTACATGACCCTCTAGTTTTTTTTTTAATTTGCGGAATAATTTTAAAGATAATTTTAGATTTAACTTATTTATAATCAATTTGTCCAAGTCCAAAATTATCTTCAAACTTATTACGTAAGTTAAAAATAAATAGAGTGTCGTGTAGAGGAGAAAATTACCTTTCAAATGATGTGCCACTCAAGCACACTTGCTATTTAAAAAAAAGTTTGGGTTGATGCGGGTCAGTAGGGCGTTACATTTGAGGGCATGAATTTTGCATGAAAATTCGTCCCCCTCCCATTATAAATTGACGTTTTTTTTTTATTTTGAAGAAGCTCTTGGTTTCTGAGTTTCTGGGGGGGGGGGGGGGTCAAATTTTCGTTGGAACAGGGTATAACTTATATTAGTTTTTTATTTATTTGTAGTTCTAATTTATTGAGGAAAACTTTAATTTTTCAGATCTCACTATTAGTCAGAAGGGGATTCCTAACACTAAAATATGTTAACGATCTATTTTATTTTAACATAGAAAAATACTCGTATTTGTGAATCTATAAATGTATATAATGTATGAAGACCACTGTCAACAATGGTACTTATTTTTATGTTTATGCCGCATTTATGTTTAAATTGTGGCTGAAAACGTGTTTGACATGACAACGGAACTTCATTCAATTTAATGTGGCGTCGCGACGTGATTTCAGGTATTGCTGGGGAAAAATTTATGGATAAACCCAGCCAGACATTCACTTTTCAGTTTATAGATAGGAATTTCAGCGATGCTAGTTGAAATGAACTGTTTGTTGAATATTAAAAGTATTTTTCTACAACCGTGTTAAAAATGCAATTTTTAGCACTCCATAGGAGCGTTAAAATGCTACTTTAAAGCACTAGTGCATTAAATTTTTTAAGGCACTGTAGTTAAAAGTGAATTGTCTAATTGTGAAACGTCAAAATATTTATATTTTATTTATTAACATTAATATTAATAGTACAACTTGCGCAATTTGAAAAAGGTGGTTTAAAAGGTTTTTTAAAATTTAATTTAAACTGTATTATTGCATTTTTAACACGTTTGTAGAAAAAACAAGTTTATGTAACGGTATAATATTTTCGCTAAGAATTTTTAGACATTCCCCTCGACTGTAGACAACCAGTTCTACCTTTTACCGGTCATAATAGGTTTTATGGCTTCAGCAATTAACAAAAATATTGTATTTTATCAATTTATAACGTTTGTAGAAAAAATATTGTATGATATACGTGTTAAAAAGTACATTTTTAAGGCACTCATGTGAATTGCAAACTTTCACATGCGTGCCTTAAAATTGTACTTTTAACACTTATATCATAAATAACTATTAAGTAGCTAATAATTTTGTACAACTCATAGGTGGTATTTCTTTGGCAGTTTTTTTGTTTTCTCATGGTCAAGCCGGCTCTGGAGAAGGTCTTTTTGCTGAGATGGACGTTGCTAGAATTTATAGGATATACCTGGCCAACTGAGCCATGATAGGAAATTTATCCTGATAAGATGTCCACGTTTCAGTATTCTCGTTCTTCTGCTAGATATTGCAAGGTGCAAGGCGCACCTTTTTCGTGTACAGCGACAAAATTTTGAGATCGTACCCGCCACTAGAGTACCCAGAAGAAGATCCGACTTCCTTGTTTGTTGCTTTTAGGTTGAGGCTCTTTTTTTTCATATTTTTTATATAATTCTTTGAGTTTTGTCTTTGTTTCTTGTTTCAAGAGAACGGCCCTATTCCGATAAATCGAAGGCTTCCTATTTGTGGTCGATTACTAGACATATTATTATGTAAAAAATCATACTGAAGTAAAAAACTTCATTTGTACAATGGTATAAAAAGTTTATTAAAAACTATTAAAAGTCATCCAAAAGGATCTGCAAAACGTTTTCGATCTAGATCAGATCATCTTCAGTGCGTTCTGCCTAGTACATGGAACTAGCAACCTTATGAAAATGGTAACATCGAGAAATATGGTTTACATGTTAATTCTATAATATTTATAGCGTCTCCAAGTCGATGTTAAAGGATTAATTTATATGTTAGGAGTGCTCAAAGGGCAACATGGTTCCCTGCTCGATAAAAAATCGTGGTTCTTGCCAGTTCAATGGACACAGACCAACAGTATGAAAACAGCATGAAAATTTGGATTTAGGTTTTACATTTTCAATCGCAAATAACTCAAAAAGTATTGACTTACGTAAAAAACTCTATAGAACAAAAGCTGCCTAAAATCAGTAAATTTATTCATTTCCGGCCTTATATTGAACGTATGTTTTTTCACCCCCGAGAAGGGGTGGCTGTCACCCCCCAAGTAAAAGCAACCAACGGAACAATTTTAACTTTGAAGTGGAGGGTAACTCCACTTCAAAGTTAAAATTGTTCCGTTGGTTGCTTTTACTTGGGGGGTGACAGCCACCCCTTCTCGGGGGTGAAAAAACATACGTTCAATATAAGGCCGGAAATGAATAAATTTACTGATTTTAGGCAGCTTTTGTTCTATAGAGTTTTTTACGTAAGTCAATACTTTTTGAGTTATTTGCGATTGAAAATGTTTATTTTTCGACAAAAAAAAATACGTTTTCAGACGGTTTTTCGCAAATAACTCAAAAAGTAAATATTTGAACGAAAAAAATATCCTTAGCAAAAGTGTAGCTTATAAAAAACCGAAAAAAATAGTGTATCAATAATGTATATCAATCGAGCAAAAACAAAGTTCTAGCTCAGGACAAATACGTTCTTATTCGTCTAATTCCAAATCGAATATTTCAAGGTGAAATCACCGAAAAATTAAGCACTTTTCTGGAAAACCAATTCAAACTTTTTAAAATTGTTTAGAAAAAGCTTTATTTTGATTGTTTATAAAAGTTTCTAGCATTAAAAATAAGCGAGTTACGCTCAAAATAAAGTTGGCCCTCTTTTTTTTTTGTAAAAAATCAAGAAAATCTCCCCGAGTTTAGCTCCCCAAAGGAAATTAATCGCTACCGCTTTACAAACAGTTTACTTACTTATTTATTTTTTATATGATTTGTCAGTCTCACCGGTTTAAAGTGCTTATTTTTGAAAAGGTTATTGGTTCGTCCACATAAGTAGGAATAACAATTTTTAATTTTCTTGTTTTTGTAAAGAATATTTTAATTCATTTTCTTTTCAATATTATGGGACACCCCGTATATACGAGTAGGCCAATACCTAATTCAGTGAGTATGTATTAATTTTTATCATTATTTTCAAGTGAAAACCTTAAAGTTTTTTGTATGTAATTACCTGCCTACTCGCCTCATTTTTAAAAAGACAATTCGCCAACCAACTCTCTTGGTTAACAGTCACTTACAATTATTCCGAAAAGTGTATAGAAACTCAATATAGTCCTCGCGAGTGATTTATACTACTCAGCAATAGCAGTACGAAAAATAGCAGGCCTGCTCCAGCTTGTGCAACGAGAAATGACAAGGTAGGAAATATTTTTATTACAATTTACTTTAAGGTCTGGTTTTTTTACTGTTATTTTTTTTATTCTATTTTAAATTCACCCTATGCTAAACAGTCCACTAATAAAGCTCTCACTGAGTTAGTAGTCTCCTCCAAGATGATTTATTGATCCGTTACGAGCCTGATAGATCCATTTTCTATATTTTTTTCTTGCATTTTTCATTTTTCTAAGAGGGTAATATAGTCGGGGAAAGTTTCTTTTAAACCTGAATTGTTTGATTTTATTGTCATACTTTGCTAATTTACAAAGATCAGAATCAAATTCAGGTTATTTAACCGCATTTCCTTTGACTTTATTTTTTTGTTATTCTTTAACATAAGGCGATAAAATATTCTTTACAAAATTAAAATCACGTATCAATTAGTAAATTGGTTTTTTGTTTGTGCCGATCGTTAGTGGTACCTATACCTCAGTTAATGTTGTTTTTTAAGTAAAAGAGGAACACATTAATGTAAAAGTAATTATTATTAAATTGTCAACGTCGGCCAATAGACAAACTTTGTTATAATAATTATTATACAGGTTGACTCTATTATAGATGAAACTGTGTGTTTATTTTACACAGTAATTTTTATTTAAAGGGTTTATGTTTTATAATTATTTTTTGTCTATAAATATTCAAATAGCAGAGGACATAGTTTTCTATTTTATTAGCACAAAGTTCGGTTGTATTTTATTAATTTTCGTGTGGTGAACCTATTTTATTTCCTAACGCTAATTTCATATTTTTCTAAATTTATTAATTCTACATTTAAATTTACAAAATGGCAGATAAAATTAAAAAATATCAATCTTTAAGACAAGTTGAAGTGCAACAAATGACTGAAATTCATGATGTTGCTTTAAAGGTAGCTGCTGACGATAAGAATTTTTACCCGGTTTTGGAAGTTATGTATGAAGGATTGGAAAAAATTTGAGACAATTTTTATGATCTTCATAATAAAATAATTATGTTAGTTTCTGAGCAAGATAATGAGGACGCGCTATTTAAAGTCGAAGATGATTGCCGTAGTAATTTTGACAAATTATATTATAAAATTAAATTAACATACGTGCAAACCTTTAGAAAATCTTCAACATCAAGTCAGCAAACTACATCAACTTCACAGTCTCAAAATCCTTTACCTATAAATTATTTTAATTTACCGAAACCGGAATTGCCATCTTTCAGTGGAAAAATAACTGAATTTAGAAGTTTTATAGATCAGTTTGATGCTCGCGTTCATACTCTTACTTACTTACAACCAATTGACAAATTTAATTTGTTACTATCGTGTTTAAAGGGTGCAGAGCGCGATGCTGTGGATCATATTGACATCACAGCAAACAATTATCCAATTGCCTATGATCTGCTTTGTGAAAGGTTTAATAATGTTAGGGTAATCGCTGCCAATTTATGGAATAACCTTGAAAGTTCACCACAACTGACTTCAGAAGATCCAAAAGAACTACGCAAGTTGTTAGATACATTTTCGAAAAATGTGGCATCTCTAAATAAGCTAGGACTACCCACAGTACATTGGGATTTTATACTTGTTCAAATGATTTTAAAACGATTAACTGTTTCTTTAGTAACACGTTTTGAGCTTTTTCATAATAATTCAACCATCCCAAGCTATAAAAAACTGATTGATTTTTTAAATCAAAGTTGTCTCGCTTTAGATAATATTGATTTTCACACTAAACCAAAATCTAACTTTTCTAAAAAACCTAATTCTTCCAAATCTACATCATTGCTTGCTCAAACAGAACCTGAACCAAAATGTTCTATCTGTAAAACTAATGATACCCATGCCATTTATAAATGCTCCGTTTTTTTGGCAAAATCTCCTGTAGATCGATTTCAATTAATAAAAAAGAACAAGATGTGTATTAACTGTCTTGGATCACATCGTTCTAGCCTATGCAAATCTACATGGACTTGTCACTCGTGCCATAAAAAACATCATACACTACTTTGCTTCTCCTCTTCTAAGAAAGAAGAGAATGTTCAAGATTCGGCGGCATCCACTTTAAATTCAACGACTGGATCATCCGTTTCTGTGTGTTTTTCTTCCGCTGATAAAAGTACTTTGCTTTCCACTGCATGTATTGAGGTGCTTGATTGTCACGGTAACTACCAACCTGTTAGGTGTCTGTTAGATTCGGGAAGCATGACGTCCTTCATCTGTCAAAAGACCCTTAGGCGTTTAGGTTTACGTCCCATGAAAACTTCAGCTAACATCCAAGGATTAGGTTCTATGCAGTCGAACACTAATTTAGGTGGGGTTACCATTTCTTTTAAACCAGTACGTAAATCTTCTCCTATTTTGACAACCGATGCGTTAGTCTTGACAAAAATATGTGAGGATCAGCCTTTATGTAATTTAGAAGTTAATACTTGGCCCCATATTGCTAATTTAAAGTTAGCAGATGATAACTTCTTTCGTAGAGGATCCATAGACATTCTTTTAGGAGCTGATGTATTCTCTACAATTCTTTTGGATGGACGTATTTACGGCAATCAAGATGAACCTGATGCAATTAATACTATATTTGGCTATGTGCTTATGGGAAAAGTAAATATTTCAAAGGCACCTACTCTTACGTCTTTATTTTGCCAAGTTGAAGATACGGTTTCTTTGGATCAGCAAATAAAGAAATTCTGGGAATTAGAAGCAGTCCCTGAAGTTTTTTGCTTAGCTCCTGATGACGCTAAAGTGGAACATATGTTTATGAATACTTATACGCGTGAACATTCAGGACGCTTTGTAGTAGATCTACCTTTTAAGGAAGAAAATCCTGTCTTTCCTAATATTAGATCACTTGCTCTTAGTAGGTTTTATTCATTAGAAAGAAGGCTTCAAAAATCTCCTGAACTTTATGACCAATACCGCACCTTTATGAAGGAATTTGTTGAGCTCGGTCACATGGAACCTGTCCCATTGAATAACTTCGATTCACCTTATGTTTACTATTTATCGCATCATTGTGTTTTAAGACCTGAAAGTCTAACAAGTAAATTAAGGGTCGTTTTTAATGGTTCCGGGCATCTTCCAAATCAACCCTCACTCAATGACAAATTATTCACTGGTCCTAAGCTTCAGACTGACATCTGTACAATTTTGATTAATTTTCGATTGCATGGTTATGTAATTACGGCCGATATTTCTAAAATGTATAGGCAAATTTTAATTAATCCTACTCAAACAGATTATCAAAGAGTACTTTGGCGTTCTAATAATTCTGAACCTGTTCGAGATCTTCGTATCAACAGAGTTGTTTATGGTCTCTCTTGTTCTCCTTATCTTGCTATTAGATGTCTACATCAGTTGGCTAATGATGACGGGGATTCGTTTCCTCTAGCAGCCGAGGCACTTAAAACTGGAACCTACGTTGATGATATCGTTTCTTCCTGTCCTAGTTTCGAAAATGCCTTAGCACTAAGAGACGAACTTATTGCCTTACTTGCCAAAGGAGGTTTTGAGTTGAAAAAATGGTCCAGTAATGTACCCGATTTATTGAAAGGATTAGCTGTATCAGATTTAGCAATAAAACCTCTTACATTTAATGATGATATTTCGTCCAAAACACTTAAAGTATTAGGGTTGGAATGGGACGCTTCTTCGGATACATTTGCTTTTAAAGTTCAAGTTTTAGACTCTTCTTGTACAAAACGTCATCTTTTGTCCAATTTAGCAAAAATATTTGATCCTCTTGGATTTTTATCTCCAATAACATTTCTAATTAAACACCTTATTCAAAGAATATGGACTCAAAAGATTGGTTGGGATGATGCTCCATCAAAAGAAATTATCCGTTTGTGGAAAAAATACATTGATGATGTAGCATATTTGAGTAAATTAAATTTACCTCGTCGTTTATTAATTGACGATATTTTACGCTTAGAAGTTCACTGTTTTGGTGACGCTAGCGAGAAAGGTTACTGCGCTGTCTTGTACTTTCGATGCTTATCACCTTCAGGCCAACCTTTTGTTTCTTTTGTTATAGCTAAATCTAAGGTCGCACCCATTAATAAGGGACTTACTATTCCCAGATTAGAATTGTCTGCTGCGGTTTTAGTGGCTCGACTAGTCTCCTTTGTTTCTTCTGTTATTAAAGATAAAGTAGAAATCAAGGAAATATACTGTTATTCTGATTCTGCTGTTACATTACGTTGGTTACAATCTTCCCCTCATCAGTGGAAAACTTTTGTGAGCAATAGAGTAGCTTTTGTGCAGGATCGAGTAACTTCTTCATGTTGGCACTATGTTCCTTCTGAAGAAAATCCTGCTGACATTGGTTCAAGGGGTTGCTTACCCTCTGAGTTAATTAACTGTTCCAAATGGTGGGTGGGGCCAACCTTCTTACAATCTGATCCGCTAACGTTCTTTGAACTTAATTCAAAGGAGTCTACTAATGTAAATTTGGAAGTGCGGACTGTCGCATTGATTGCTGAAATTCCCAATAATTTTTTAGATATTTTATTGGATCGTCATTCGTCTTTAAATAGGTGTGTTCGATGTTTGTGTTACATTATTCGTTTTTTCCATTATGTAACCAAAAACCGATATGGTAATCTGGAAATAGGTTGTTGTTTATTGGAGCAACATAACTCCTTACTGGTTTTTGTTAAACGAACACAGCAGATCTTTTTTAATACTTTAATAAATTTTATCCAAGATAAACAGCTGCTTCCAAAAAATTTAAGAAAGCTTTCACCTTTTATCGATGCAAAGGGAATTCTACGTGTAGGTAGTCGCCTAACTAATGCGCCCATTTCGTATGATCGCAAATTTCCGGCATTACTTCCTAACAGTTGTAAATTAACTGATATGATTATTGAATCTACTCATCTGCAATATCTACACGCCGGGCTTCAAACTGTTCAATACCTAATTTCTCAGCGTTTTTGGATTATATCTTCCAAACGAGCCATTCGTAGAGTACTGTCTAAATGTGTTAAATGTTTTAAGGTGAATCCTTTGTCTCCAGTTCCGTTAATGGGAAATCTACCGCTAGCTCGAATATCTCAACTAAAACCTTTCAGTAATGTTGGAGTTGATTTTGCGGGCCCTTTTCCTATAAGAGCTTCCAAACTTCGAAAGTCTCAAACTCTTAAAGCGTATTTGTCGCTTTTTATTTGTTTCTCAACAAAAGCTCTTCATTTAGAGCTCGTATCTGATTTATCCACTGACGCCTTTTTAGCTGCGTTTAAGCGATTTGTCAGTCGTAGAGGCCGATGTCAACATGTTTATAGTGACAATGGCACTAACTTTGTTGGAGCCAGAGCAGAACTTAACAGATTGGCATCACAAGCTGCTTCTCATGAATCTATTCAATGGCATCTCATTCCCCCTTCTTCTCCACACTTTGGAGGTTTATGGGAATCTAATATTAAGACGGTAAAGGGTCATTTAATTCGCACAATTGGAGAACAAGTACTAACTTTTGAAGAGTTATATACTATTTTTTCTCAAATTGAGGCCATCATGAATTCGAGGCCAATATGCCCGTTAAGTTCAGACCCAAACGATCTTAGTGCGTTAACTCCAGGACATTTTTTGACCATGGAGCCTTTGAGTGCTCCGCCCGAAGAAACGTTGCTCGATGTTCCGCACAATCGGTTGAATCGTTGGCATTTATTAAATAAGTTGCACCAACAGATTTGGGAACGGTGGTCTAAGGAGTACCTCCAAACTCTTCATCAAAGGGCTAAATGGAATTCTCCGTCTCCAAACGTCCAACTAGGTACCTTAGTGGTAATCCGCCAAAATAATATTCCCCCGCTACAATGGCCTTTGGGCCGTATAATTGAGGTTCATCCTGGATCTGATGGTATAGTTAGAGTGGCCACAGTGAAAACTAATAGTGGTATATATAAACGCTCTATAGTAAAATTATGTCCTTTGCCTTTTGAGCCGTAACAATACTGCGTATTGTGGTGGGCGGTTGTGGTTCGTCCACATAAGTAGGAATAACAATTTTTAATTTTCTTGTTTTTGTAAAGAATATTTTAATTCATTTTCTTTTCAATATTATGGGACACCCCGTATATACGAGTAGGCCAATACCTAATTCAGTGAGTATGTATTAATTTTTATCATTATTTTCAAGTGAAAACCTTAAAGTTTTTTGTATGTAATTACCTGCCTACTCGCCTCATTTTTAAAAAGACAATTCGCCAACCAACTCTCTTGGTTAACAGTCACTTACAATTATTCCGAAAAGTGTATAGAAACTCAATATAGTCCTCGCGAGTGATTTATACTACTCAGCAATAGCAGTACGAAAAATAGCAGGCCTGCTCCAGCTTGTGCAACGAGAAATGACAAGGTAGGAAATATTTTTATTACAATTTACTTTAAGGTCTGGTTTTTTTACTGTTATTTTTTTTATTCTATTTTAAATTCACCCTATGCTAAACAGTCCACTAATAAAGCTCTCACTGAGTTAGTAGTCTCCTCCAAGATGATTTAGTTATAGTTGAAAAAGCTTGAACGGGTCACTAATCACGAGTGTATGCAAATTTTGAACAGCCATGTCTTAACCAATTTTTGTCTTACGGAAAAACAATACTAATACATTTTAAGTTATTTTGAAAAAAGGAAATTTTTGAAAAATTTCTAGAAAAATTTTTTTAAGATAAAACCAAATTTTTTAATGATAAGCACTTTAAACCAATCAAACTTACAGATCATATAAACAATACACATACAGTTTAAATAGATGGTAAAGCGGTAACGATTTATTTTATTTAGGGTGCTGAATAAAGGGAGGTGTTCACGATTCTTTTTACCAAAAAAAAAGATCCATCTTTTTTCGTTCAGTGTTACTCGTTTATTTTTGATGCTATAAACTTTTGTAAAAAACAAATATAAAGCTTTTTTTAGATACTCTAAAAATGTCAATAAGCTCTTCCTGAAAAGTGCTTAGTTTTTCGGTGATTTGGCGTTGAATTATTCGATTTGGAATTAGCCGAATAAGAACGTATTTTTCATGAGCTACAACTTTGCTTTCACAGCATTTTTTTCGATTTTTTATGTGCTACACTTTTGCTAAGAATATTTTTTTCGGTTAAATATTTAGTTTTTGAGTTATTTGCGAAAAACAGTCTGAAAACGTAGTTTTTTTTGTCGAAAAATCAACATTTTCAATCGCGAATAACTCGAAAAGTATTGACTTACGTAAAAAACTTTATAGGACGAAAGTTGCTTATAATCTATTTATCTGTTTCCGGGACTATTTTAAACACGCGTTTATCACCCCCCGAGAAGGGGTGACTGTCACCCCACAAGTAAAAGCAACCAACGGCACAAATTCATTTTTGAAGTGTACGGTAAGTAGAACCTAAATCCAAATTTTCATGCAATTCGGAGTTGCCCCTGAAAATTACACTCCAAACGGTCATTTATTGGGCTATTAACAGTAGACCTTTAATTTACGCTCAAATTTAGGTGTAATCGATCGTCTTTCAGATAGTTTTATTGTGAAACGTATTTTTTAAATATTTCACATGGAATTTTACAACACCGTATGTAATAAGTGAAGACGAAAATGTATACAATTTTCTATTTTTCCGTTGATGTCAGCTAATCTATCACAAGAAAATATGGCGTTAGCTTAAAATCCTGACGTTTTCCGTGTTCTCCTTCAATTCCCCGAACCAACATCAACAAGAACATAAACAGGGACGACGAGATACGACAGATAGACAGCTTCTCATAAATTCGTGTGCCCCCGGAAGAAAGTTAACCGGAAGTGGCGGAATTACGCGTTAAGGGTCATTTTGACATAAGCGGTCACGTCGGACGCTCTAAGCAATTGCGTCCTTTAATATTCAGAGCTTAGTTGTTTTTGAAAATGATGTATATTCCGAAGAATAGACTATTCAACAAATACTGCAGTCAATGAGAGCCAAAATAGGATATTACATACATTCGATGTCTATTTTATAGCATCGATTTTAATGAAATTTTGGAAATAGGCTCAACTTACCTCCTAATTCTACCTAAGTCTACCCTATACCGATATATGCTTATTA
The DNA here is from genome assembly GCF_917563875.1 of Diabrotica virgifera virgifera. NCBI lineage: Eukaryota > Metazoa > Arthropoda > Insecta > Coleoptera > Chrysomelidae > Diabrotica > Diabrotica virgifera. The sequence continues at coordinate 97,344,766 of NC_065448.1, read as the reverse complement.
CTTTTAGGGGTGAAAACTATCCCTTATTGCCAAAATTGGATAAAACTAGTTGTGTAGCGTAAATCGAAGTACTTTGGCTTTGATATCGTTTGATGAAGTTAAATTAAGGTCTTTTATTATACTTTAAGACATCATTGTTATGGTACCCCGTCAAAATAGCCCCGTCAAAAAAGCTCCGACAAAATAGCCCCGACATAATAGCCGCGGAATAATAGCCCGCCGACAAAATAGCCCCGACAAAATAGCCCGGACAAAATAGCCCCGAAAAAAAGCTCCCTTCAGAATTCATCATGAAATAAAATTCCTTAAAAATACATTTTTTCGGAAATGGTAATTATCCTCTATTCAGATGTTTATCTTAACCACATTAAATAAAAATTGTCTTTTCAGAGAACTCGAGTCCTGTCTTTCCTGCCTCTTGGAAGTTTGAACATTTAAGTTAAGCGAAAATCAATGTTAGTTTATGATATAAATATTTTTTTCTGTTTTCGAGCAACAGTAAAATGCATTTTAAATTAAATAAATTAAATACATTCTTCCTTTTTGTCAAATAATTTAAATTAAAAAAAAGTTTTTGGACACCTTGTATAAATAATTATGTAATTGTTTATAAGAGGCTGTTTTAGCCGGGGCTATTTTAGCCGGGGCTGTTTTGACCTGGGCTATTTTGTGTGCGATCTATTTTGTCGGGGCTATTTTGTTTGCGGGCTATTTTGTCGAGACTATTTTGTGTTCGGGCTATTTTGACGGGGCTGTTTTGACCGGGCTATTTTGACGGGTCACGCATTGTTATTTGACTGAATAATTTAACCCCTATAAACCACCCTGTTTTATAATAAAATATGTAAAAAAAATGATTTACTAATATTTGTAATGAATGTAATATCTAATTTAAATCAATTTTAGGTCGGTATTTTGGGTCAATGTTATTGATGTTTCGTTTTTGAAGATATTCTTCTTTAGGCGCGATTCTATTGAGGATAAAATTGTACATAAATCTGCGCGCCTGCGCACACAGACAGTATGTAGTTCCTTGCTAATCTTTCAAGATAGGTGTTTATGTATCTGTATCCGTGCAAATAAGTCATTAAAAGAATATATTAGTGTTTTTAGTAAATGTATTATTTATTATAATTCTTGTGTTTTTGGATTTGTGTTTCTCTGTAGTAAAATAATAAAATATTTACACTATTTGTCGCCGTGTTGTGTAATTATATCCGAAACTTACATGTCAATTAGAAGGACCTCGCTGGTGTAGTTGCTAGGGCGTTAGCTCCGCGATTGGAATGACGCGGGTTCGAATCCTTGGCGATTCATATTTTTTTTTTATTTTTGGTTGTTTTAATAAAAATTTTTTGAAAGTGGTAGATACGATAGTTAATTTAATTTTTAAATAAAATACAAATAACCTGTTAAGTATATTTACTTCGTTGAAATTACCTATATAATAGAAGAATATCTTCTTACGTGCGTACAAAGTACACACACATTCCTTTTTTTTTCATTTTTCGATCTTTAAAAACAACCACAATCTTTAGAAAATAAAAAAGTAAAAAATACGTTTAAACATATTATTTTTAAACGTATTTTTTACTTTTTTTATTCTCTTATTGTCTCTTATTTACATGAAATTGAAACTTTTTCGTTATTTAAAATAAAAATATCTTTTTGTAATTTTACATCTACCCCCACATGATGGAAAACATGATGCAAATTTTACCATTTGCCAATTACATTATACCAGTAAAATCTATCATTTTCTGCTATTTCAAGTTGAATGCACCGATTCAACAAAAAACTTCTCCTTTCACATACCAAATCTCACTTTGTATTGCAAATAGATGATTTCTAACAACTCGAATCTCTTTGTTTTTTTATTACGCCAGTCAATGGGAGCAAGAATAGGATATTACCTCCGAATTCTATCCTACTGCATGGATTTTAATGAAATTTGGGCCTAGTCTCTACTTATCTCCTAATTCAAAGTCTACCCTATGCCGATGAGTGCTTTTATTTTGGGGGTGGTTCCCACCCCTTGTCAGGGGTGGAAAATTTTTTAGTTAAAATTATTACGGAATTCGCTAGAGAACCTAATTCTAAGCAAAAACTGTTCTATATTTTTTTTTGAAACCTCAATACTTTTTGAATTATTCGTGGTTGAAAAATGCGCTCTATAATTTGATCTTATTTTTTTTCAAAAACCATTCATTTTAAACCATTCCAATTTTTGAACATATAAATAACAAATCCGAATGTAAGTATCCTTGTATCCGAATGTTAGTACGACACGTTATAATTGCATGATTATAGACGGCATACATCTGCATGTGTTTGTGAGCTTGGGGACGTTTGTTACCGTCCCCGATTTTACATGCATATGTATTTGTCTGCTATCTGCACTATTTTTATGTATGTTGTTCAATATTGGCTTGATCTTATGGATCTTTAACATCTTTTACAACCAGACATTGTTCTGACTCTGGTTTTTATTTGTAGCATTTAGTGAATTGTAACCGTTGACCTGAAGATGCTCTGCATACTTTAGAGAGCGAAACCGGTCGTCGGAAGTTACAATAAATGATTGAGAGTACTTCTGTCTTTTACTTAATTTAAAATGAAATCTCACATGCAACCCATTCAACCATATAATACAATAAAAAGTATTATAGAAGGAAAACGATGTATTTAAATTCTGATGGATGAGGGGGTAAATATACTTCTCATTTCTTCTTAAAATACATTAGTCATCAAATTTTTTGCAGAATATCTCACTTAGTTTGAATGTAATCAACATTTAGTATTGCTCATTTTAAAGGTCTTTTCAAGCACTATAAAAGTCGCAGCAAAAAACAAACTGCTCTTACCTACCATATCCCTCTTTCTATTTTAATTAGAAGATTTATGAAGGAACGAATCTCTTTGTTTTTTTATAACCTACAGAAATATTTTATATAGTTTTTTTGTTAGATGCATAGTTTTTAAGGTATTCATAAAAATCCGTCCGAAAAGGTGTCAGTTTTCAATGAAAATGGCCAATTTTCAACCACGAATAACTCAAAAAGTATTGAGTTGTCAAAAAATAATTATGGAACAGTTTTTGCTTCAAATTAGGTTCTCTATCCTCTTCCGTGGCTATTTTAACCAAAACATTTTTCACTCCCGAGAAGGGGTGGGAACCACCCCCAAGATAAAAGCGCACATCGGCATAGGGTAGACTTTGTTTCATGAGCTATTCCCTACTTACTGTGAAAATATCAAGTACATCGATGTAGTAGGATTAGTACGTTCTTTAACGGTAAAATATTGCAAAACCTCTAAATTTTAAAGAACCGCTTGGATTGACATGAAATTTAGCATACACATAGCTAACAAGAAAAAGAAAAAAAAGTGATATTGTGCCGATATGTGCTTTTGCCCAGGGGGTGAAAAAATATTCGTCCAAAGTAAGTCCCGAAATGGATTAACTGACTAATTTTAACTAACTTTTGTTCTATAGAGTTTTTTCACTAAGTCAATACTTCTTGAGTTATTTGCCAGTGAATATGTTCATTTTTTCAACAAAATAACCACACTTTTACACGGTTTTTCGCAAATAACTCAAATAGTAAGTATTTTGTCGAAAAAACATTCTTAGCAAAAATATAGCCTGTAAAAAATTTAAAAAAAATGGAGTATATGTCACGTCTCTATACCTAGTAGAAGCAGAGTTATAGCTAATTAAAAATAGGTTCATATTCGTCAAATTCCAAATGGAATACTTTAACGCGCAATAACCAAAAATGAAGCACATTTTGGGGAAAACTCATTACAACTTATTTAAAGTGCTTAAAAAGAGTGCTAAATCGGGAAAATCACCCCCTTTAGTATCTCAAATGAACTTAATCGTTACGACTTCGCAAGTTTCTTGACTCGTGTATGATTTGTAAGTTTCATCGGTTCAAAGTCCTTATTTTTGAAAGGGCTGTAGTTAAAAGGGGTTGAACGAGTCACTGATCACGAATGTATTCAAATTTAGAAACACCAAATCTTAATCAATTTTTGTCTAACAGAAAAACAAAAAAATACATGATATTGCGAAAAGCAATGCTAACTTTTTTGTGTTTCGAGATTTTTGGCATCTCTAAAAATTTTTAAGTTATTTTGAAAAAAATCATATTTTTCAAAATTTAAATTTTTAAAAATTTCACTTTAAAACCAAATTTTTTCAAAAATAAGCACCTTGAATTGATGAAACTTACAGATCATATAAACACAACATAAGTAAAATAATTTGTGGAGCGGTAACGATTAATTTCATTTAAGTTGCTAATTAGGGGGTGGTCTTCCCGATTTTTTTTTTGCCAAACCAAAAGGGACCAACTTTATTTTGAGCGTAAGTTGCTTAAATTTAATGCTAGAAACTTTTTATAAAAACAGAAATAAACGTTTTTTTAAACACTTTAAAAAAGTTATAATAGGTTTTCCCCAAAAAGTGCTTAATTTTTTGGATATTTCACTTCGAAATATTCTATTTGAAATTTGGTGAATATGAATCTATTTTTTTTCATGGGCTACAACTCTGGTTTTTACGGGGTCCAGAGACCTAACGTGTACACCATTTTTTTTACTTTTTTTACAGGCTATATTTTTGCTGAGAACTTTTTCTACAAAATACTTACTGTTTGAGTTATTTGCGAAAACCCGTCTAAAAATGTAGTTATTTTGTTGAAAAATGAACATATTCACTCGCACATAACTCGAAAAGTGTTGACTTGGCGAAAAAGCTCTATAGAACAAAAGTTACTTAAAATTAGTCAGTTTATCCATTTCCGGACTTATTTTGGACATATATTTTTTCACCCCCAAGAGAGGGTGAAAGTCACCCCCAGGGCAAAAGCACACATCGGCACAATATCACTTTGTTTCTTTGACATGTAAGCTATGCGTATGCAAAATTTCATGTCAAATCCAAGCGGTTCTTTAAAATTTAGAGCAAAAACCGTGAAAGAATGTACTAGATGGAATTCGGAGCCAGATACCCTCATTGACTGCCCTATATAAGCTACAAACATGTTTGGTACCTTTTTAGTTAGATGTATAGTTTTAAAGTTATTAGTTAGAAATAATAAGATTCTATAAAAACATTTCGCTACCATTATAGCGGAAACTGACATTGACAGAATTGGAAGGGAAGTTATCAACTGAGAAATGAAGTGTGAGACAGAAGCATAGCCAATTAATATGTCTATGATTTAATTAGCTGTCTTCGAATAGAACAGAATATTTAGCTTACAAAAAGAAGAGAGAGTGCGCCACCTATTTTTTGAATAAAAAATAGTAAAACCCAAAAAAGGTTAAAAAATTAACAAATTCAATAGAAATTATAATAAATAATTGTTTAAATATAAATTAATAAAGATGTGACGTTTATAACGTTACACACAAACAAATTTATATTTTGAATAGTACAATTATTAAAATGAATTTGTGGCGACATTTATATTGCCATGATTGATGAGATTCCTGTCGTCGATGGGGTGATATTAATTTTATTATTAATTTGGTTGTACTCGATGGAATTTAAAATTTAATTACCAATGTTGATTTTGTTTTCAACCGATTCCTCAATATAACCGTTCTGCCACCGATATAGACTTTCCTATGGAATGAAATGAAAGCAATGTCCAGTCTATGTATTATGTATGTTTTGCTAAATTTAGCTATTTCTTTTCCCAGATTACCAAATTTATAGATTTCAATATTTTGAACTGTGCTTTTCGCCTTCTGATAATTCGTGAAAAACTTTTGCGTTGCACAATTTTGTGGCCGAAGATTTATGTATTTTTTGCAATTTTTGTAATATTTTCCTGTGATAGTAAATTTTAGTGTTGTGTGCGCTTTTGCATCTTTTATCGTTACTAGAAGAGTTGATCAAATTCGTACACATAATTTGGTTCTAATTTATGTAATTTCCTTCGTGGAGAATGACTTAGACTTTTTGGCTTCATAACCTTCAGATGTTCTCTTTAATAAGGATTGTAGGTGACAATATTTACATATATCCACGTTATGTCCAATGAACAACAGATTTTATGAATGATTTAAATTTCTTAGACATCTCGTCAAAATAAACAAGTAAAACATTTTGGGAAACTCCGTCCTATCCGTATTGTCAATTCTCCACTCCAAGAATTGAGAACACCATTCAGAAGTTTTTTTTTTTCGATTTCTCCGGTAGTAACTTTTCTGACGTTATTTTTGGTCGTATATTTCAGGTGATGTAAAAGTTTCAATATTCCTATCGTATTCGGGCATTTTCTTAAAAAGATTAATCTCGAAATTGGTCAATTTGTTTATGTTCTGTTTATTCTGTCTCTTTTTATTGGCTTGCATCTTGCATACCTGTGCATCTGTTTACATTAGTTGTATTTCAGCTCGTCTATTAACGAGTAGTGTCACATTGCAATATATTATGAATTTTTTCCACTTTTACTATACTATGATGTATTAGCTATTTGTATAACAAGGGAGGAAAAGGCACTTTACTCCCATGTTATACATATGGTTTTTCCACCTTCCTCAAATTAATAACAAGTCATTTTTCATTTTTACTTAATTTATTTATGTAACTAACCAACAAAATTTATTAAAACTAAAACTAACAAGTATGTAGGTACAATATAACAATTTACTGTTTTTTACCATTCTGCAAAATACAGGGTATTTTATAAATAAACGTTAAAATGTATAGATACTTACGTAATAGAAAATAGATATTGTACAGGGCGTCAATAAGTTATATTTCATGAATGAAATACCATGACGTCACTTTTACTTTTCCTCCCTAGGGAGGAAAAATATTTTCCTCCCTAGGGAGGAAAAGTACAACTTCGCTCCCTACAGTTAGGTCCGGAAAAGTATACTTTCGGTAGAGGTATGTGGAAAAATTGTTTTCGACACACTGAGCACTGGTCCGTATTAATAAAAGAATATGTAAGCTATAAAAAAAAATAATATAAAGAACAGCGCACACATTTATGTAAAATTTAATGTCACTCAAATACAGTGATGATTGCGCTAATAACCGGCAAAATAACGGTAAAGATGGAAAACATAATACTTTGTGAATAAAAAGGGATGGAACTAGTATAGGTGGGAAATTATCAGTAGAAACTTATAAATTTACAATTATTATCGATAGTTTCCCACTTTTAGACGTATCGGAGTCCAACTGTCACAGGAGAATTTAAAATTCTCTTGTCACAGTGGCAGTTGCCAAACTTCCCCGTTACGTCTAAAGGTGGGAAACTATCAATATAATATAAATTTATAGGTTTCTATTAAAAATTTCCCACCTCTACCAGTTTCATCTCCTTTTATATCACAACGTATTATGTTTTTCGTATTTTGGCTTTTTTCCCGGTTATTAGCACACTCATCACTGTATAGCCCATTCCACGAATATACGATCCTCTTGGATTATCGCGACAACGAATATTTTACTGTGCAAAATATGAATAATGAAAGTAAATTGCAAATTCTATTGTTGTTTAGTGGAGTAATTATTATAGCAAAATACTTTCGTACTTCTTATGTTGCACACTAAAATATTCGTTGTCGCGATAATCCAAAACAGTCGTATATTCGTGGAATACACCGTATAATAAAATTTACATAAATAGATTCGTCTCGAAATTACAATCATTTCATATCATTGCGCCAACTCTGAATTTTGGTTAATAGTGGTGTAAATTCTAATTACGGTTTGTGAAGATCAGAAAATCAGAAAAAGTCAGAAAACTGTCCTATTCATAAATACTATTAGTCTAAATATATTATTTCCATTGAGAACAGTTTAACCCAGCGGGTGGCTGACCGTTATTTTGCGGTGCGTCACTGAAAGTGCATTGTCATTTATTATCTATAAGATAAGAGACTCAAACAAGAGACAAAAATAAGAGACACAATCTCTTTTCTCTCTATAAGGCCGCGTTCAGAGTGGACGAGCAACGAGCAAAGAGCAACGAGCAAAGAGCAAAGAGCAAAAAGTGCACGTTCAGAGTGGACGAGCAAAGAGCAAAGAAGTGCTAATAGCGGGTAGTTACGCTAGACGAGAGTTTAGTTCTTTTCCACTCGGCAGTGTGGACAGGAGCGGTAGGATATTTGCTCTTTACTCTCACAGTAGTCCATGTAGTGAGACCGCTCCCGTCTGAAAAAATTTCCGATTCGGTCTCTTTGTGGATTCCTATTTAAAAATATTTTAAAATTTCCTTTAAACAAATCTGAAGGGTGCCGGGCGGAATTTTTGGGCAGAAATTGTTTAAACAATTTTTTTAAACAAATACAAAAGATCACGTTTTTTGCTCTGGAACATATATTTTTAAGTTTTGTGGGTCATCTAAACATCAAAGGTATCTTGTAAATGTTCTCAAAAATTGATAGTTTTCGAGTTATAGGCAATTTAAAATCTGAAAAATGCGAAAATACCCATTTTCGAGGCCTAAATACTCATATTTAAATTAGTATTTTTGAGGTTGCCAGATACTTAAATTGAAGTTTAAACATTGAGCCTCAAGACTCTGAAGAGTGATCGCGTCTAACCTTAATTTATACCGTTGTTTTTTAATTGTTAAATATGCGTGTTTATTCGATTTTTTGCCGGTGTGGCGCGCTCTATTTCAAAAATCTCCTATTTTCCTCCGAAAATTATTTTTTCTAGATTTTTTGGGATTTTCTAAATAAAATAAGTTTCTTGACATTTTTCTCAAAAGTTAACAGTTTTAAAGTTATAAGCGATTTAAAATCCAAAAATGAGTTTTTTTGTCATTTTTTGGATTTTAAATCGCTTATAACTTTAAAACTATTAACTTTTGAGAAAAATGTCAAGAAACTTATTCTATTTAGAATATCCCAAAAAATCTAAAAAAAATAATTTTCGGAGGAAATAGGAGATTTTTGAAATAGAGCGCGCCGCACCGGCAAAAAAATCTGATAAACACGCATATTTAACAATTAAAAAACAACGGTATAAATTAAGGTTAGACGCGATCACTCTTCAGAATCGAAGCTGAATGTTTAATCATCAATTTAAGTATCTGGTAACCTCAAAAATACTAATTGAAATATGAATTTTTAAGCCTCGAAAATGCGTATTTTCGCATTTTTCAGATTTTAAATCGCCTATAACTCGAACACTATTAATTTTTGGGAAAAATTACAAGATACCTTTTTTGTTTAGAATAACCCAAAAAACCTAAAAATATATAATAATAAAAATGGTATACATTTTTATTTTATAGTCGTATTACTCCGTAGAGTAAGTGCACACCTACATTGCCTACATTGGATCCGATTTTCTCCGATCAGATCAGATCAGATCAGATCCGATCCGATCCGACAGGCGGTGCCTACATAGGGCTTTTCATTCACAGTCATTTGTTTCGAGCTTCTGTCATGTGTCACATAATATTAATTTATCTACGTCATACGTTATTGGTATATAAACAATACAAACCAAAGACGTATGGCGTAGATATATCAATATTATGTGACACATGACAGAAGCTCGAAACAAATGACAGTCGATGAAAAGCCCTATTGGATCCGTCTTTCTCCGATCAGATCAGATCCGATCAGACCGGTTTTCCGGCGAGGGTGCCTACACGGTTCAGTAATCTTCCGACCACCGACCACCGACAATAAGTTCCGATGAAGATGTGTTGAGATGATGACATTGAATATATTTAAACATGTTAGCTTGCAACCCCCAACTTGCAACAAACTTGCAACCAGTTTACAACCAACTTGCAACCAGTTTGCAACCAGTTTGCAACCAGTTTGCAACCAACTTGCAACAAATTTGCAAACAACTTGCAACCATCTTGCAACCAACTTGCAACCAATTTGCAACCAACTTGCAATCAACTTGCAACTAAAATTGCAACTCAACTTGCAACCAATCGGAATGAAACCAAACACTTCTCGATGAGAATAGGAGAAGCTACTCCCGACGTCGGCCGATATCGGATCTGATCTGATCTGATCTGATCGGATCGGAGAAAACGGATCCAATGTAGGCACCCCCATTTAATACTAAGGGTTTATTTTCTATTCCGACGTCGGCCGACGTCGGATCTGATCTGATCGGAGAAAATCGGATCAAATGTAGGTGCGGCCTAACTAGGTGCATTTTTCCGTTGGAACTTTACCAGCTGCAGACGGGGGATGTGAATTGCATAGTGTAGAATTCCTTCCCTCTCGTCTTCACTGCAGCATCCATTTGACTTGCAAATTGGTCTTGGAGGTGTCACCAGGAAAGTGTACCAATAAGTTTTCAATTTAAAAATCTTTTAGTAATATTTTTAATATTTTCAATATTAATAATTTACTATTAGGATTGAAAACTACTTCGTCTAAAAATATATGTTCCGGAGCAAAAAACGTGATCTTTTGTATTTGTTTAAAAATAGGTATTTATGAAACAGTTCCTGAAGTATGCTTTTTGCGAACGCACGCGATATTTAGAGCACGAGCGACAGCGGAGCGAGTGCTATACATCGCGTAAGTTCGCAAAAAGTACTTCATGCACAGTTTCATACAATATTTTATCTACTCTACCATAAACAAATTAAAAAACTGTAACTCTTCGTCACTGGAATTCATTTCTATTCTACAATTTTTAGAACTTTGACATTTAAAAATTCTAACTTCTTTCAAACCACAAAACTGTAAAAACTTTTGTCGTAATTTATTGCTCATTATGTCATCACCATGACAACGCCAAAGTTAAGGATATTTGATTATATGAAAGTGTGTTAAAAACAGTGCGAAAAAGTAAGTCCCATTTAAAATACATTGTTACTTCACGCTCACTTTAAACACTTCACGCACTGCTATCTATAATGACAGTTTTCACAAACTAAAAACTTACACGTAACATAACATAGAGTAGATAAAATTGTTTAAACAATTTCTGCCCAAAAATTCCGCCCGGTGCTCTTCAGATTTGTTTAAAGGGGACATTTTTGAATAGGAATTGACAAAGAAACCGAATCAAAAATTTTTTCAGACGGGAGCGGTCTCACTACGTGGACCAAAGAAATCAAACTTGTTTGGTTTCGCCGCTTTGCTCTTTGCTAGCACTCTGTGCACCTCCGTTTGCCAGTATGAGTTTGATTTCTCCGCTTTGCTCTTTGCTCTTTGCTCTTTGCTCTTTGCTCGTCCACTCTGAACGTACGCTAACTCACGTACATACCCATTTGACTTTAGATTTATTTATATCAATTTACGCCGTCATTAATCAAAATTCAGAGTTGGAGCAATGATATGAAATGATTGTAATTTCGAGACGAATTTATTCATGTAAAATTGAGTGTATTTGAGTGACGTTACATTTTGCATAAGACGTGTGCGGTGTCCTTTGTCAGTTTGTTTAAATATTACGAACTGTCAAGGCATATACATTTGACTTGGCATTGCTCATTACGTATGTGCGAACTTCGATGCAAAACGTCATCTCGCGATTCTATTGGTTAAAAATCTGTATAATAACGAAAATATGTATCATAAGGCTTCATTACTAGTCCATGTGGTGAGACCGCTCCCGTCTGAAAAAATTTGTGATTTGGTGTCTTTGTGGATTCCTATTCAAAACTGTCCCCTTTAAACAAATCTGAAGGGTGCCGGGCGGAATTTTTGGGCAGAAATTGTTTAAACAATTTTTTTAAACAAATACAAAAGATCACATTTTTTTGCTCCATAACATATATTTCTAAGTTTCGTGGGTCATTCTAAACAAGAAAAATATCTTGTAAATTTTCTCAAAAATTGATAGTTTTCGAGTTATAAGCGATTTAAAATCTGAAAATTGCGAAAATACGCATTTTCGAGGCTTAAAAACTCATATTTAAATTAGTATTTTTGAGATTGCCATATACTTAAATTGAAGTTTAAACATTCAGCTTCAAGATTCTGAAGAGTGATCGCGTCTAACCTTAATTCAAATCGTTGTTTTTTAATTGTTAAATATGGATGTCCATCCGATTTTTTTGTCGGTGCGGCGCGCTCTATTCCAAAAATCTCCTATTTTGCTCCGAAAATATATCTCATAGATTCTTTGGGACATTCTAAATAAAAAAGTTTCTTGACATTTTTCTCAAAAGTTAATAGTTTTAAAGTTATAAGCGATTTAAAAACCGAAAATACGTTTTTTGTGATTTTTCGGATTTTAAGTCGCTTATAACTTTAAAACTATTAACTTTTGAGAAAAATATCAAGAAACTTATTTTATTTAGAATATCCCAAAGAATCTACAAAAAATATTTTTCGGAGGAAAATAGGAGATTTTTGAAATACAACGCGTAGCATTGGCAAAAACATGCAATAAACATGCATATTTAACAATTAAAAACAACGATAAAAATTAAAGTTAGACGCGATCACTTTTCAGAATCTTGAAGCTGAATGTTTAACCTTCAACTATCTGGCAACCTCAAAAATATTAATTTAAATATGAGTTTTTAAGCCTCGAAAACGCGTATTTTCGCATTTTTCAGATTTTAAATCGCTTATAACTCGAAAACTATCAATTTTTGAGAAAAATTACAAGATACTTTTCTTGTTTAGAATGACCCAAAAAACCTAAAAATATATATTTCAGATCAAAAAAACGTTATCTTTTGTATTTGTTTAAAAAAATTGTTTAAACAATTTCTGCCCAAAAATTCCGACGGGCACCCTTCAGATTTGTTTAAAGGGGGCATTTTTGAATAGGAATCCACAAAGAAACCGAATCAGAAATTTTTTCAGACGGGAGCGGTCTCACCACATGGACTATACGGAAAGGTATTGAAATTGTAATTGTTATATTAAAGCATGAGAGTAGAAAAATTACTTTGTCAGGTTAAATAATGATGACTTTATTATTCTTACTGTTTTTTGCAACCCCATTAATTTCTAATTTTTCTAGTACTGCATATTTTCATTTCATGGATACAGATATCCACCAATAGTTAGGAGAAAATAGTTTTAGTTTAAAATTAGTAACTTACTACCAAATGAATGGATAACTATTCAAAATATTGGATGAAATGTCCAAATGATTAGTTCTGATGTCCTCAGTAAAATCCATTTTTAAGTGTCTTTAAAAATTTGCCACCGTTGGCTTATTTTTCAATATTTTTCCTTAAATTTTTTTTATATTTTTCGAATTGTACTTAATATGCTCATTTAATTTAAAAATAAAATAATTCTATCATATTTTCTAAAAAAAATCACAAAAATATGCTTGAAATGTTGATTTCAACCCCTACGACTCCCCTTAAGGATAGCTGTGACACGATTTTGATAGGCAACCCATGCAATTCGTGTTTGTCTATGTATGAAATTTAATAGAAAAATATTTCATCCGGAATACAGATGAGTGCAGGTCGACCTACATATATTCGGATCTTAGACTTAGACTATAAAAAGAGTTTTCCTGTATTTTTTTATTACTTGTCGTCATCCAAGTTTATTTAAAATGTCAATATAAATCTAAACTTTTATAAGTAATATTATTATTAATTAATTTTTCACTTCATATTAATTTGTTTAGCCTATAAAAGTATAGATTAGATAGTGTTGGCTTTCTTCGCTTTACATAATAGACAAGGCGAAAACGTCGGGCTCGTTGGAAAAAATATTCCCATGAGATTTTTTTGCATAATCACAGTCGTGAGACATCCAAGAATACGGTTCAAGAAGTCGCCCACACGAAAAGTGGTCCAAATTTTTTTTAACGATTTTTTTAATCAAATTGCAAAATCAAGTTCGGCCCGGACATTTTTTTTTTTAGATATTTCGGACCATTCGAAAAAAAAGGTCTCTTGTAATTTTTCTCTAAAGTTGATCGTGTTCGAGTTATAAGCAATTTAAAATTTGAAAAACGCGAAAATGGCCATTTTTAAGACTTAATATTAATAACTCGGTTAAAAATTATTATTATGAAAGTCAGAAAGTGACTAAATCAAATTTAAAACCCCCTACATGATCCTGAAGAAATTTGTGTCATTAATTTATTACTAAGCTGTTATTTTTAATTATTAATAATGAGCGGTAACATCGTATTGACGCAGCTGTAAATGTGAGTGCGAGTGAGATGCGCTATTGGACTACCTGAATGGCATCTCTTTCGCACGCATCATGGACGGCCGCCTAATACGTGCATAGCGCTCATGATTATTACTTAAAAATAACAGCTTAGTGATCAAATAATGACAAAAATTTCTTCAGGATCTTATAAGATCTTAATCTGTCTTAATCTTTGATTTAGTCACTTTCTGACTTTCATAGTAATAGCTTTTAACCGAGTTAGTAAGCATGGCCATTTTTCGTTTTTTTCAATTATAAAATATGTATTTTAAATTTTTATTTTTTCGCTTTTACCTCGAAAACGATCAACTTTTAGAGAAAAATTACAAGAGACCTTTTTTATCCAGAATGGTCCAAAAAACCTAAAAAAAAATTGTTTGGACCGAAAATATTAATTTTTTGCAATTTGATAAAAAAAATTGTTAAAAAAAATTTGGACCACTTTTCGCGTGGGCGACTTCATGAATCTTATTCTGGAATGTCTCACGAATGTGATTATGCAAAAAAATCTCATGGGAATAGTTTCTCCAAAGAACCCGCCGTTTTCGCCTTGTCTATAACTCTAATAACTTTAACAGCCTCAAGCTTTTATGGTTGTGTATTTTAATTTTATTAATCCCATAAATTTTGTCTTCGAACGACAGTTTAGTTTACCAAAAAACAAACAAAACCAACCCCTTACCGAGCACATATAAACACTTCCAATACAGCGATATTTCTAGTGTCATCGGTCGGTGGGAGGAGGAGGAAAGAGGAAGCCGATTTCCGCCTCGCTATCATTGATGACCGACCTTAAAAGAAGAAAGATAGTTTTTTCTTGACAGTAAGATTCAAACCTATGAGACTGAACGTGACCCGCAACTGAAGCTACTGCTGTATGTGTACAACTCACAACACCGAAGATAAAACACCAAAAGTAGTTGCAATGCCATTGGCGTACAAACAATAAATGGAAAAATAAATAAATGTTTAAAAATATTTCATTTTGATATTGTTAGAGAAGACTTTTTTCGGAAAGCGTGTGTTGCTCCAATTATTGGTTTATTGGAATCTTCCATTCAAGCAACCTTCTGGCTCAAGTTCTTCAGTGTGAGACCCCTCCTACGAAGTAGGGACTAACGGCTTTACGTGCTCGTCGAAACACGGTGGCGGCTAAGTTAAATTAGAAATTGAAAAATTTCTGTTGTCAGTGCCAGTATCGAACTTTGGGCGTCCGACTTGGTAAGCTACTGCCTATCGACTAAGATAGGGTCGAACTTATAGAAGATGCTCTTTTGTAACGATAAAAAACCATTTATTTTGGATTCAAAGGCTAATGTTTGCAATATGGACTTGCAAACATATTACTAGAGAGCGGAATATATGCAACACAACATTACCAAAATATGCGCATATATATGCATTACTTTTACTACAAATATGCAGGTATTTTTTCTAAATTTGTCTAAATATGCAAATGCATATTAAAAATACTCAAAAATAAAACAATATATTAAATACAAACATTTATGTTTAAAAAATTCAACCTACATTTATGTTCAATACATATTTATTTTTCACATAAAAACAAATGAAATGACACACAAAAACTGATATTATAATTAAATTAAGAATCTAAATTATAGTATGAATTTATAATCAGATATTTTTCAAAATTTTCAACTAGCAACTTTTGCCTTCTATCACTAAAAACGTGTTTGGACACAGAAAAAGTTCGTTCTACATCTACTGATGTTATAGGACAATATTTTAATTTAGGCAGTAAACTAATTTGCCAAGTCGTAAGATCTTCAGAAAAGTTGCCTTCAAAAATACGTACAACTTTCCTCAATAATCGAAGCCAACATTTTTTTCTAAAACATTTTTTAATTTATTTCTAATTGTAATCCCTGTATTTCCGGGAATTTTTTGACAATGAGCAGAAAAAGTGTTAACAAGATTAACCGAATCACTTAATTGTAAATTCCTTTGTTCTAATGACTTTATTAGATCTGGTAAAAAACTAAAATTAACTTTTATGAACATAAGTCTTTAGCAATTTGTACGTTACTTAAAAGTTCTTGACTTTCAGTTACACACTGCGAGTCATTTTGAATATCTAACACAACGTCTTTTATGGCATCAAAATGATTTGCGTAGAAAATTGCTGCTTTAATCCATGTTCCCCATCTTGTAATTACGGGCTCTGGAGGCAAGTTTACACCTGGTAATTTTTCTTTATACATTTGCACACGTAAAGGTGCTTTCAAAAATACTTTTTTAACGTTTGAAATTAATTTATTGACTAAATCAAATTCACCTCTAAGAACTTCTGCTACTCTGTTTATGCCATGTAGAAGACAAGTGACGTGTACCATATTTGGGTAAAATATTTTCAAATTTTGTCCTACCTTTACCATATACGGAGCGGCATCTGATAAAAATATTAAAAAATGTTCACTTTTTATTTCTGTTGGCAAAAAGAAAGCAGAGAGTGTTTGCTGAATGAAACGGCTTACAGTCACATTATTGGTTTTCTCCAGTTGTTTTGCAGCTATTAAATAAGGTTTCCCTGGTTCATCCTCTTTTAAGGCGCCGATTATAAGATGCACCATATATCGACCACATGCATCTGTACTTTCATCGACAATTACGTAAAAGGTGTTATCGCTTAAAGAAACTTTAATTTCCTCAATTACTCCATCATACAATGCATTCACATTGCCCTTTCTTAGCGTTGCCTCGTTAGGAATATTGAAGTTACAATATTTTTGCAAAAATTGCCTAAAATGTATATTTTGTAATTTTTTTAACGGAATGTTTGCTGCCAACAAAGCTTTACACAGGTCTTGATTAAACAAACGTTTTTCTTTTTTTGATTCATCTTGATCTTGAACATTTTGAAGAGATGTATGAATGGACTGCTGAACGGGTCCTAGTGCAATCTTTTTTAGCTTCAACTTATGAGTAGCAGTTTTTAAATGTTGGTCGACTTGAAACTTCTTCTCACAGAAAATCTGTAAAAGAAAAAAAATGTTCAAGCACCAAAAAGAAATCAATTTTCATACGAGAAGCTGAAGAACAAAAGCGGAATTGTCTACAATTTGATGGATTTTTGTATTTTGATGCTTCTCTCTATGTCCGTCTTTATAGAAGTAAAAGCGAATTTGTCGAATAAAAACACTCTTTCCAGAAAAATTTCTTTTGTGGGACATGATGCTTTTGTTTGTCAGTTCCTAATTTAAAAAATTAAATGTGAAAATGAATGTAACTTACGATTTTGGAACAGGCCTTGCAAAATACTTTGTCTCCACTTAGCTTTAACTCGGGAAAACACTTTATCCAAGCACTTTTTTGAATGGTAGACATATTTAAATTTAATATATACCAATCACTTCAAAAACACTAAATACGATACAACGTTTACTTTAAACAAATGTTGGCCGGAAACTGACAAAATAATTATTAGACCCTTAAAAGCAGGTAGGTACCTACGACTTGCTACGCTAATAAAATATTATTTTTCTGGGAACACCCATAATTGTTAAATTCAGGTAGTAATGGGAAAATCCAGATAGATAATAATGAGCGATAGATAGATAAATAACGAGCTCGTTCATATCGAAGTTATAAAATTCCAACTAAGAGAGGAAAATTTTAAACTTTTATATAATGTATTTTTAAAATATGCAAAATAAATCGTGTTTAGCTTAAGTATGCAATGTTGTGTTTGTTGTCTGAAAATATGCAATATATGCATCTATATGCACTTTGCATATATTCCGCTCTCTACATATTACTGAACATGGAAATAGATGATCAGTTTGAAGGAGACCATCTAAGAAGTAAATGCAGGGAATAGCAATTAACGGAGTACTTATTCGCAAACGATATGACACTCCTTGCGGACAGAAGAAAAGTGCTGCAGACTTTGTCTGATCGCACTACGCAGTACTAAGAGAGGTAGGAATGGCTCGGAATACAAAAAAAAAGAACAAGATCGAAGACAAAAGAAGCTACCTTAAAGGAAAAGCTGTAGAGAAAGTAGCCACAAATAATTACCCCTGGGATGTGAACTAAATGAACAATGGGGACATAGCTTTGAAATGAAAAGACGCATTGAGGTGGCTAGAAACGCTTTCATTAAAATGGAAGCGGTATTATGCAATAGAAATGTGGGAATTTTTTTTTGGCACAGGCTTTTGCCATTCAGCCAGTCACAAGTTTTTTAAGTTCTTCCTAAAGCAAAGAAAAGAAAGTAATTATCACAATACCTATTTGATTATCAGTAAGGAATAACATGGTTACTCGCTTCTCGTCTAGGGACCCATCAAGACATTAAATTAATACAGAAACTAGACTGGGTCACGGAAAGAAAGTTTTAAACAAATGGGGTAAAACAAATGTGGGAATAGAAATAAGAAAAGAGTATTGATGTGCAACATATTCTTTTATCTGTTACATAGATTGAAACCTGGACAATTGCAGATACAACTGAATACTTGTTAGGTTTGAGATGTGCTGTTTCTAAGGAGTGGAGAATATCACACAACACGTAACAAACAAGGAAACCTCAAAAAGGATGAAAAAAGGAAATACTCAACACTATGACGGACACACTATGGGTGTGTAAGCATCCTTTGAGAGCATAAATAGACCGAAAAAAATCTTCATGATCTAGTTTTTTAAAATTATTGGTTATGTGACTACTTATTCGTGGTCTGCCAGCTTCGTAATTGCATTCCAGTTGCTGTCATAAGCCAGTAACTGGTATGCACACAATACATTTGCGAATAATTAGCATACCAGCAGCTTGCATGCATATACTAGCAAGGCAAAAACAGCAGGGTTATATACAGGGTGTCCAGAAACTCTACCGACAAATGAAAACCGGAGATTCCTTAGATAATTTGAAGATAATTTATGACCAATTCACCTAGTCCGAAAATGCTTCCTAAGCCAAGCCGCACACCAAAGAAACATGAAACGAAAAACATGAAACATGAAACGAAAAACATGTTTCATGAAAAGAAAACACTGCTAAAAAAATCTCAAAGTCCGCCTACTAATGAAAAGAGTGTGATTCATGCTCATGACACATTTTTATTTTCGGAGAGTCTCATAAATGGCCGGATATATATTTGTTTAGCAGTGGTTTATTTCCATGAAACGTAATTTACGTTTCATGTTTCTTTGATGTGCGGCCGGGCTAAGGGAGCTAGAGCTCTTTAAAGATGGCGTTTTGTAAATAGTTTTTTTAAATAGCTCCAGAACGCTCCTATTTTGAAAAACGAAAACTCGTACGCCTATTTATCTTCTAAAGATAAATCGATTTCATCAATTGCGAATTTCTAGTACCGGTCATAGGCGTCCGTTTTGGGTAGGACAACGGTTATTTTATCACATAACTTTTTTATCTTTAACTCTTAAGCATTTCTGACACTGGATTATTAAATTTTGAGGCATTTTAGTACTAAAAGGTACTCTTGTTTTAAGTCAGAGGATGCACCGTTTTCTAGAAAAATCGATTTGAAAATTTTTCGTTTGTTGAATTTGAAAAAAAAATTTCACAAAAAAACTATTTAGAAAAACGAAAACTGATACGTTTATTTATCT
This sequence comes from Diabrotica virgifera virgifera, assembly GCF_917563875.1. NCBI lineage: Eukaryota > Metazoa > Arthropoda > Insecta > Coleoptera > Chrysomelidae > Diabrotica > Diabrotica virgifera. Next base: position 97,325,062 of record NC_065448.1, on the reverse strand, counting down.
TCCAAAGATAAATCGATTTCCTCAATTGAGAAAATCTATTACCGGTTATATGCGTCCGTTTTGGGTAGGTCAACGGGTATTTTATCGCATAACTTTTTTGTCTTTAATTTTGAAGCATTTTGGCACTTGATTAAGTTATGAGGTATTCTAGTACTAAAAGTTACCTTGCTTTAAGTCGGTAAAATAGACCGTTTTTATTGGAAATTTTTTTTTCAAATTTTTTTAAAATTGAAAAAACAAAAAATTTTCAAATCGATTTTTCTAGAAAACGGTGCATCCTACTGACTTAAAGCAAGAGTAGTACTAGAATACCTCACGATTTAATAATCCAGTGTCAAAAATGCTTAAAGGTTAAAGACAAAAAAGTTATGCGATAAAATAACCGTTGCCCTACCCAAACGGGCGCCTATGACCGGTACTAGAAATCAGTAATTGATGGAATCGATTTATCTCTAGAAGATAAATAAGCGTACCAGTTCTTGTATATCTAAATAGAAGCGTTCTGGAGATATTTAAAAAAAAACTAATTCCAAGACGCCATCTTCAAAGAGCTCTAGCTCCATTAGGAAGCATTTTCGGATTAGGTGAATTGGGTTAAATTGTCTTAAAATTATCTGAAGAATCTCCGGTCTTCGTTTGTCGGGAGAGTTTCTGGACACCCTTTATAACCCATATCAATAACCCTGTATAACCCATATCAATAATCAGACTGATTTCTACGTGAAAAGTACTAAAAAGTTATTTTTTTTAGTTTTTAAATTTCTTAAAACAAAATGGAAAGTATTCGGAGTGAAATAAACAAAAACTTAAAAAAATTTAAACTTCCAAAAACTACTGGCATACCAGCAGCTGTCATGCGTTCACACATGCCTATGCACTTTCCACGCATGCGTATTGCATCAAACTTTACACTACTGGCACGAAAAATCAACTTGCTTGCGATTAGCTAGCATGCCAGAAATTTGCTTGCTAGTAAACGTTCACACATGCCAGTTTGGGTACAGTATCTGGTGCTTGCTAGTTACTGGTATGCCATTGTGCTAGTAACAGGCATGTGTATGTGTATCTCCGACTTCAAAGGTTTCTACTAGTGATCTAACGAATGTCATTTTTTGAACATTCGCGAATACGAATATCTGCTACCGACATTCGCGAATGCGAATATTCAATTTTTGAAGATATTCTTCTTTAGCGGCGAATCAATTGAGGGTAAAATTTGATTGATCCGCGCGCATGCGCACACCGACAGTATGGTATTAGTTGTTATACGGGCTCTGATTGGGTGTTGAAATTTTGAAATGATCTGTCAATAATTGTTCAATATGGAGGTTATCGGTAAACAAAAATATTGTATAATATTAGTTTTTATTGATGTGTGGACAGAAATAAAATCAAATTTATAATTATAGTGACTTTTTAAATAGTTTTGAAAAGCCGCAGGTACGTAATTCTAAATGTTTCAGTTGGAAATACCTAATAGTTTCAATACCTATCTATTTGGAAAATGTAAACAAAATAATGTAGTTACCTATTAGTAGGCAATGCTTTAATTTACATAATCTGATTACGAGCAAACTTTCTACAAATCTTCATCTCATATATCGTTTTCTTACTCTATATTTTGTTGTATTTTATTTCGACAAAAATCAAACTAATAATTTTATTAAATTCATATAAATTTATGGTGTAAACGTTTAGTTTGTGTATATTCCCACATGACGTATACGAGAGTTTGGTGCAGTTTGAAATGGCGTCAACTTTCGTACGGCGCGGTAGACGTGAAGTGGGTTCAAGCCCCAAGCAAGTTATTATTTTTTTTATTTTTTTTTATAGATTTTATGATTGTAAGTATATTATTATATAATTTTTGAAGATATTCTTCTTTTTTGAAAGTGGTAGATAAGAAAGTTAGTTTGATTTTTAAATAAAATAAGTACAAATAACCTTTTAAGTATATTTACTTCGTTTAAATTACCTATTATATAATAGAAGAATATCTTCTTACGTGCGTACAAAGTACACACACTTTCTTTTTTTTAATTTGTTTCTATTTTTGTAATGTTTTCTAAATTTATAATGAGAAGTTAATTGACATCTAGTGTAAATAAATCTGATTCTTAAGGAATCTTAAGGCTTTATAAAAAAGACCAAATAATAAAATTAAGTAAAGGCTGATAATGTGATTATACGAAGTTAAGTTACCTTTCCTTAATAAACAAAAGATGAGAAGTGAATATATTTTAATTTTATTAACCTAATATTATCTTTAAATTATTATTTTTTTCTGATATTCATATTCGCAAAACATTCGCACAAATTTTGCGAATACGAATGCGAATACGAATACGAATATTCGTTACATCACTAGTTTCTACACATTATCAGGCACTCATCGTTTCCGGAACGTAGCGTAGTCTCCGAAAAACCTGATTTTATAAAGAGGTGTCTGATACGATAAGTTCCGGACAGTGTGAATTGTTCATATTTAAAACCATTAAAATCAATATTTTTCGGAAACTAAACGCTACGTGCTGAAACGATGAGTGCATGATAATAATATTACATATTGTTGTATTTTCATTTAAATTTGAATTAACTTATTTACACGAGGAAGGCAAATAGTCCCAACTCTAGTTATTTTGCCTTTTATCGCGATAGAAAAGAGGTTTGCTTTAATGAGTGCAAAAACTGGAGCCTGGTAGTGTTCGTCAAAAGTAAGAGAAGCTAGTGCCTCTACAATCAATGGCTCGCAAGTTGTTCTACAATCAACAGCTCGTAAGTTGCCACTCAACCAACGGCTCGCTCGTTTGCCGGTGTAAAAGCCTAGCTGGTAAGGCTTTTTTCGTGTATGGACTTGGTGCAGTGTTAAATGCAGCTGAGGGCCCTCTTGAAGACCAAATGCAGGGATTGAATTGGTAAGTGGACCTCTTTGCGCCTCATTTAATTATTCTATTCCTTTTTTGCTCATGTTTAAGTTTTTTTATTGAACCGGTGTCAAAACTCCTTTAGAAAACAAAGAATCAGCCCCTATTTGAGATCGTAACATCAAAGATCGCACACATATTATGTAGAAACCTTTAGTCTTTCGTTTCTAATTAATTAATAATTGGCGTGTCTATATCTTGTCAACAAAACGGAATTCGAAATTAGATTAGGATAACCTGATTATGACCAGTACCTTAATTTCGGGTAAAAAATTTTGTGGGTTAACCACCACCCAAGCCGTTGATCTTATAGTATTAAAAATTGGTTAACCATCTCTTAACAACAAACTTACTTTGTCAAACCGGCCGTAAGCCATATAGAATATAGAATAGTATACAGTGATGAGCGCCCTAACAACCGGCAAAATAACGCAAAAGATGGAAAACATAATACATTGCGAAACAAAACGAGACGAAACTAGTGGAGATGGAAATGATCGTTATAAACGTATAAATTAACACTACCTTACATAGTTTCACATTTTCATCAGAGGAGTATGACAACGGTCACTGTGACAGTAGAATTTTATAAAATACTCCTGTCACAGACGTTTAAAGGTGGGAAACTATGTAATTAGTCCATAAAGCCACTGCGCATCCGCTAGGAAATATATTGCACAATCTTACTCAAAAAGGACTTCCTTTTAACAAATTTGCATGTTGCCAGGACCAAAAGGTGGTCAAAAATTTTTAAACGTTTTTTTTTGTTTTTTTCCTAAAATTATTTTTTTGCATAGAAAAAAGTTTTTTTAGGTTTTTTGGATCATTCCAAACAGAAAAGGTCTTTAGTGACTTTTCTCTAAAACTGATAGTTTTTGACATATAAGCGATTAAAAATTGATAAATTGCGAAATCGGCCATTTTTAACCCTCAAAAACTATGTGAAAAACTGAAAATTTCAATGTTGCCAAAATAGGTAGATATTCTTTAAACATCGATTGATGAAATCCCGTAGAGTTTTTTGCAATACAATATTCAAAACTCCTTTGTTTTTTAATTGCTAATCAAGCGTGCGCGACACTATTTTCCACCGACAGTATGGTGCAAATGAAATGAATGAATTCGTTATTTCGTAAACCGGCGACTTTAAGGAAAAATCCCGAAACAGGTCGATTTTTATTTTTAAGTTATGATATTGTGGCATATATGGTATACTAGTGACGTCATCCATCTGGACGTGATGACGTAATCGATGATTTTTTAAATGAGAATAGGGGTCTTGTGCTCGCTCATTTGAAAGGTTCTTCAATTCTCTATTCAGTAATATAAACATTTACATAATTATTTATACAAGGTGTCCAAAAAAAATGTATTAAATTAAATTATTTAACAAAAAAAAAGAAGTAGAAGGACACCCTGTATAAATAATTATGTAAATGTTTACATTACTAAATAGAGAATTGAAGAACCTTTCAAATGAGCTACCACACGACCCCTATTCTCATATAAAAATATCATCGATTACGTCATCACGCCCAGACGGATGACGTCACAAGTATATCATATATGCCACAATATCATAACTTAAAAATAAAAATCGATCTGTTTCGGGATTTTTCCTTAAAGTCGCCGGTTTACGAAATAACGAATTTATTCCTTTCATTTGCACCATACTGTCGGTGGAAAATAGTGTCGCGCACGCTTGATTAGCAATTAAAAAACAAAGGAGTTTTGAATATTGTATTGCAAAAAACTCTTCGGGATTTCATCAATCGATGTTTAAAGAATATCTACCTACCTTGGCAACATTCAAATTTTCAGTTTTTCACATATTTTTTGAGGGTTAAAAATGGCCGATTTCGCAATTTTTCAATTTTTAATCGCTTATATGTCAAAAACTATCATTTTAGAGAAAAGTCACTAAAGACCTTTTCTGTTTGGAATGATACAAAAAACCTAAAAAAACTGTTTTCTATGCAAAAAAAAATAATTTTAGGAAAAAAACAATATACAGAATAGTCATCACATTAGTAGACAGGTTTTTAAGATATAGATCGATTTTTACATGAGTACGTGCAAATATAAATATAATTCTGTTTTTGTTTTCTTCGGAAAACCTACTTAGAACAAATGATACGCCGCTGTACTTTAATATGTGTCTGTCGGTCGGAAGTTAACAGAGTGTGCGACAGAGCTAGAAATCACAATATTTAGCCGAATAATGGCTCTATCGGGTTTGATTGTAACGACGCCTCTATTCAATTTATTGAACGACCAAAAAAGCATTTCGGAGTGAGCAAATAAGAGTTACAAAGAACTAACCTATAAACAAGTCCCAATAGGAATAAAATGACCAAAGTATTTCTTTTGTGTATAACTTACAAATTAGTCTTAGCTAATTTTTAACTTTTTACCAATATTGGTTCCAGTTTGCTTCTGCAGTTAACTTTGACAGAAATGTTTAGGGATTTTTGAACTTACTTATTCCATATAAAATCAAAATGGAAGTGCGTAAATTTTTGTCATTATTTTATTACTAATCTGTTATTTTTAATTAATAATATTGAGCGCCATGCATGTGGTAGCCGGCCGTAAATGCTGAGTGCGAGAGAGATGCCACTCCGGCAGACCAATTGTGCATCTTACTTGCACTCACATTTACGGCCGCCTACCACTTGCGTGGCACTCAATATTATTACTTAAAAATAACAGCTTAGTAATAAAGTAATGACAAAAATTTCTTCAGGATCTTGTAGGGGGGGGGGCATTAAACTTTGATTTAGTCACTTTCTGACTTTCATAATAATAACTTTTAACCGAGTTATTAAAATCGCCATTTTTCGTTTTTTTTTTCAATTTTAAATTGCTTATAACTCGAAAACGATCAACTTTAGAGAAAAATTATAAGAGACCTTTTTTATCCAGATTGGTCCAAAAAATCTACAAAAAAATTGTCCGGGCCAAAAATATTGATATTTACAATTTGATTAAAAAAAATTGTTAAAAAAAATTTGGCCCACTTCTTGAACCTTATTCTGGGATGTCTCACGAATGTAATTATGCAAAAAAGTCTCATGGGAATATTTTTTCCAACGAACCCGCCGTTTTTGCCTTGTCTATTAGGTCATTTTATATAAACATTTAATTCTTGTTAATTAGGACTAATTTTGAAACTTTATTATAATTATAACATACTCAAATAATAATAGCGAGCAAAATAATATCGCGCGACAATTCAGCTCGGGTTGTAGCTCGTAAACGAAAATTACCATAATCATGATATACACACAATTAGTCCATTTACTCACGGTTTTTGCTCTACATTTTAAAGAACTGCTTGGATTCACATGGAATTTGGTATACACATGGCTAACATGCCAAAGAAAAAAGTGATATTGTGCTGATGTTGCTTCACCCCTTATCGAGGATAAAAAAATATACGTTCAAAATAAATCCGAAAGTGGATAAATTGACTAATTTTAAACAACTTTTGTTCTATAGAGTCTTTTCACTGTGAATGCTTTTTGAGTTATTTGCGAGTGAATATTTTCATTGTTCAATAAAAAAACCACGTTCCCAAATAACCCAAAAATTAAGAATTTGATCGATGAAATCAATTTTGGCAAAAATATAGCTATAAAATTGTAAAAAAAATGTTGTATGAATGAGGTCTGCAGACCTAGCAAAAGCAGATTTGTAGCTAATCAATCAGAAATAATTTCTTACCCGTTAAATTTCGAAACTGGTAAAACTTATCCTAAGTATTTTAAAGTGTTTAAGAAAATATTTATTTTTATTTTTTAAAAAAGCTTCTAGCATCAAAAGTAAGCAAGTTACGCTTAAAATAAAGCTGTCTTCCTTTTTTGTTAAAAAAAATCATAAAAATTAACCCCCTAATTAGCATCCCAAATCAAATTAATTGTTTCCGCTTCACAAGTTACTTTACTTATACAATGCATGTATATAACATAATATATGTATATTGTTTATTATGATCTATAAGTTTTATCGGTTCGAAGTGCTTATTTTTGAAAAAAATTGGTTTTAGAGTAAATTTTTTTTTAATTCTGAAAAAATGGCCTTTTTAAAATAACTTTAAAATTATTAGTGATATCAAAAATTTCAAACAGTAAGGTGTTGCTTTTCTGAATTGTAGGTATAAAATTGTAGGTGTTGCTTTTCTGAATATTTTGGAATTTTTGTTATTCTGTAAGACAAAAATTGTTTAAGATATGGCTGTTCAAAATTTGCATACACTCGTGAGTAGTACCCCGTTAATGCCCTTTCAACTACAGCCCTTTCAAAAATAAGCACTGAACCAATAAAACTTACTGATCACATAAAATGTGTCAATTTGAAAAGTTGCCACCCCCTATAATTTGGTCCCTATAGAAAATCTAAAAATATGCAAAAACACGTCAAATTTATTTGTGAGGGGGACATTTTGTAGACCAGTTTTCAACTAAATTACATCAACCCTATAGCGGGGACGGACACAACCCCCAAAATCTTTAATGGAGGGGGGTTGAGTGATACCTCATTTTAAAGGTCATTAAATTACCTTTTTAAAAAATACCACATGCCTTATATTTCTTTTCTGTACTTTTGGAAAAATCTTGGACTCAATACTCTAAAAATTTTGGAGTTCTGAACTCGATACTTAATATCTTTACGGTTTTACTTGATTTTTCCAAAAATACTTAAAAAAACACTCTAAATTCTGAACGAGTTCTGAACTCGATATTTAATATCTGTACGGTTTCACTTGATTTTCCAAAATTACTGACTACCAAATTACATGTATGTGGGATTTTTTGAAAAGGTTATCGAACGATCTTTAAAATGAGATATCACTCAACCCCCCTTTTCATTAAAGATTTTGGGGGTTGTGTCCGCCCCCGCTAGAGGGTTAGTCTATTTTGGTTGAAAACTGGTCTATAAAGTGTCCCCCTCACAAATAAATTTGACGTGTTTTTGTATATTTTTAGATTTTCTATAGGGACCAAATTATAGGGGGTGGCAACTTTTCAAATTGACACCCTATATACATATAAACAATACATAAGTAAACTAATTTGTGAAGCGGTATCGATTGATTTCAATTGGGGTGCTAATTAGGGTGTGATTTTCACGATTTTTTTACCAAAAATAGGGATCAACTCTATTTTGAGCGTAACTTGCTTACTTTTGATGTTATAAACTTTTTAAACAAACAAAAATAAAGCTTTTTTTAAAAAGGTTGTGATGAGTTTTCCCCGAAAAGTGCTTGATTTTTTAGTTATTTTACATTGAAATATTCGATTTGGAATTTAACGAAGAAGAATCTTTTTTCATTGGCTAAAACTCTGCTTCTACTGGGTCTACAGATCTCATACATACACATTTTTTTTAAATCGTATAAGCTATATTTTTGCTAAGAATTTTTTTGTATATACTTACTTCTTGAGTTATTTGCGAAAAACCGTCCGAAAATCTGTTTTTTTTTGTTGAATAATGAACATATTCACTCGCAAATAACTCAATATTGAGTTAGTGAAAAAGCTCTAGACTCTCTAGACTATAGAGTGAATTTTTTCACTCTCGAGAAGGCGTTAAACTCATCCTCAGGGCAAAAGCACGCATCCGCACATCACTTTTTTTTCTTTGACATTTTAGCTATTTGTATGCTAAATTCCATGTCAATTCAAGCGGTTCTTTAAAATACGAAAATTTTGCAATATTTTACCGTGAGTAAATGGACTAAATTTAACCCGAAATAATTTATCGTGCTGGTTCTTGTGTACTTATGGAAATATATTGTATTTTACAGCCCCAGTTTTAGGTGGTTTTTGTAGGTCACGTTTAAAAATTCATGTGCCGTATTTCCATAAACTACAAATAATGTCTAACGTTTTGTGATTAGCCGGTAAATCGGCACATAATTCGACGATGCACGTCTTTATTCTTGCCAAAATTGCCACGTAAATTTGCTGGTTATTCTGTTAAGCTACATTGCCATTAGACTAAATTGCTGCATCGAGCATAAACTATATTGTTCGGAGCCATTTTGGCCGTTAGAGAGATTTCAGTACTAACTTTGGAAAGACATTCAGGAAGGATGAGCGGTTATGGATAATAAGTGTAAAATAAAAATATTCCCATCCGTTATTACAAAACGTTTTTACTTCTATCGTCTGTCATAAAAACGCCTTAAATAAATCAATAGCACCATTCGATTTCTTGAAATGATTGCATGTGCATATTTTCTTTTTTTATTTTTAGAGATGGGCTCGGACTTTGCCAAGCTTGGGCTCGGCTCGAAATTCGAACCTAGCTCGAAATAGAAGCTCGGCTTGAACTTTGAGCTGAAGGTTTAGCTCGTGGCTCGGCTCTTCGAGCAGAGCCGAGCTCGATAACATAATAATAAATGTAAAATTTAACACTAGCAGTAGTTTTGTTTGCTTAGTTTAGCAAGGCAAAATAATATTAAATTTGGTTGTAAAATGTAGGTGTAGGTCATTTAAATTAAAAGTCATGTCGACGTGGTTTAGATTTTTTTTCAAAAGGCTTCTATTTTAGGAAATATATCATTTATTCCATACTTTACGGACACACTGTATATTGAAAATGCATATTTGTAGTCTGAATTACTTATTCTCAAACAAAATTATCAGCTGTAGCAGAAATAAATGAATTAGAAAAAGTATTAGAGTATTAGCTAAAATATTGACAAGCTCGTTAAGGAAAGCTCGGCTAGTTTCAAATTCAGCTCGGCTCGACTCAAAAAAAATTTGATTCGACTCGAAGCTCGGCTCGCAAGAAACAAACCGGATTGAGCTCGAGCTTTGACCATCGCTAGTTATTTTATTATCTTTAATGCGAGTTCACGACAAACTAAAGTAAGATTCGCCTTTCAGTCACTGTGGGAGAAAATATGGACCGATTATATGATCATCAATTACTCCAAGCTATATTATTTACTAAAAACTAAAGCTGAAAATGAGCTTCAAAGATTCAATATGGATTTTCCTCAGCCTGTAAGTGGTTGTTATGGAAGTGTCGTATACAATGTCGTCCAAAAGTACCCTCGTAGAAAAACAAAACGCCATTTTAAAATTATGAATTTGATGAAGAATCTATTCGTAAAAAAGTAGGCGCAGAAAAAAAAGTCTCTTGTCGTAGAGTTTGCACACCATTGATGTTCTTTAAGATTTTTAAATACAGTGAAGTTGCTTACATTCAATATGTTGGGAATTTTTCTACTACGTTATTCAGCTGACTCCCCAATTAATTCGAGAAGTACTTCTTCTAGTTGCATAGTTGGTACATACTTATAAAGATCGCCCGTATTCACATGTTTATTTCTTTAATGTAGATACCGTGTTGTAAACTCTGGTGGAGGCGAGCTAATATTTTTTGATATTGTATATTTTTATATTGTACCTACATGCTTGTGTTTTACATCTTGATTTTAAATATATATTTTTGATATTGGATTAATATGCCGGCCATTCGTCCATACATATACCTTCACCTAGTTGTTCTTTATTTCTGCTCAGGGTTGTCTGGTATTATTGGCTTCACTGTGCCATATTATACATGCTTGTGTTCTATATAGTACCCATTTCTAGACGAAAACTAAACTGTTGTTTACCTAAGCCAATCTCACATTTTGTATCTTCATGTTCGATGGCTATAACCATTGCAATTGCAAATTCGTCTCTATTTTTTCTCTCTAGCCTTTTATACCGCTGACGCGGTTTTGGGATTATAGCAGGGTAGTTTGCTATATCTAGGGCCTACGGTATACAAGGAGGGTAACAGGGCCAGTGCTACGCTTCAACCGCCTATTATTACCCCTGGTTTTACCCAAAGTACTCATTTTATTCAGGCTGAGTCGACCTGTCTCGGGGGGTCTAGTTGTTCTTGCCGGCGCGGCGCTAGGATTTGAACCCCGGCCTACCAGTATGCGAGTCAAGCACACTACCGCCTGAGCTACGCCGGCCTCTCTATATATCTCTATCTTCTGCTTTTTTTAAAAGCTTTCCAGTCGCGACTGTTTTTCAACCAGGATATTTGTCGTTACCAAGGCCCCTTTTTCCTTCGATTTTACCCTTCAGAATCAGCTGTAACAACTCGTATTTATCATTTCTAAGTAGGTATGTGTCCAAATATGCTGTTTTTCTCCTTTTACTGGTGGTCAAAATTCTGTCTCTTCCCATTCTGTGCAACACTATTTCGTTCGTAATATGATCGGTCCATGGTACACTTCTCAACAATTGAAGTGGATATTATGAAAATGTGTATTTTATTTTTTGTTCGTAAGGTCAAACAGAAAAATGGAGTGATATAAATAAATATTTATTTTTACTTCGTATTTTCATACAGATGAACCGAAAGAAAGAAATTCTTTAAGAAAAAAAAATAGAAAATAAACAAAAATTGTAAAATTAACAACATAAAATTTCTATTCCTGCTCAATTTCTAATATCCCGAAAAGAAAAATTAATAGTGTGTGGGTCCACCTCTGTGTCGCCTTAGCGCTCTAACTCTATTTGGAAGACCTCTTATTAAATTAATTATTGATGAACTGCTGCGGTATACGTTCCCAAACCGTGCGTAATGTATTGGCCAACTGATCTAAGGTTTAGGACGGTTGAAGGAGCCTGTTTTGTTGCCTAGACATTTCGGCCCAAACATGTTCAATGCAATTCATATCAGGTGAACATGGTGGCCACTCCATTCTTGTGATGCCATGAGCTTCTATACACTCGTTGACAATTCTCGCACGGTGAGGGCGAGCATTATCATCAATCAGAACAAATTGTTCGCCTATTGCACCAAAAAATGGCTAGGAATTATAATGGAAAGAGACAATTCCTCCAATTTTCGAAATTCCACGGATAGTGTTCCATCGCCCAGCGATATCTGCATGCACGCTGCTCCCTAGTTAGTCGTGGATGGGTAGCGCGCCGTCTAGCCCTTAAATTGGATGCATGTTACCGTCTTCTGGCAGTTTGACTGGAAATCGCTCGTCCAGTAGCATACCTGAAGATACTGTTAATTCTGGAAGCCGTGAATGTTGGGTTTCTTCTTGCCGTCAGAACTACAAAACGGTCTTGCCGACGAGTTGTAGATCGTTCTCTTCCTCCTCCATGCCTGTATGTTGCAGATCCAGTTGCTACATACCAATTCCATGCACGACTTATCACACTTTGCGACACATTTAGCCTCATAGCAACCTCTTGTTGAGTTCTGCCTTGTTGGATCCTACGAACTAATTGCTCGAGCTGCACTAGTTCTAAACGTCTTTGCGGCATAATGTTTTATGTCGTAAAATAGATTTCTTGGCTTATTAACAACTGGTAAAGCCAATACAAGCAGTTTTATACGAATGATATATTCATGTTTGGAACGACATTTCTCTCTTTGTACGAGATAAGGGCCGATAAGAATATGGAGAAAAAAACCACATGCAAAAAATATTGGCAATAAAGATAGCATATAGAGTATAGTACAGGCAATTATTTTAAAAATAGTTTTATATGTTAATTTTAGGAATTTTAAAATTATCCACTTCAATTGTTGAGTAGTGTATTTTCAAAATACTCTCCAAAAATGTTCACCCAAAAAGCCACCTATCAAAGGATTACAGCTTTCTAGTCTCAAGATGTCCAGAAACTTTCACACAGAAAATCTAGTCTCTAGATTCAAGATTTCCAGAAACACTAGTGTGTTTCAAACAAAAAACCAAAATTTTTCTTAGAGAAAAAACTTACTTTTTTGCAGGATTGATAATTTTTGACTGTTTACCGTGACAGATTTTACGTCAGTAGGTGACATTTACTAGCAACTCGACGGTAAGTAATCCAACTCGACGGTAAGTACTCCAACTAGACGGTAAGTAATTCACTTACCGTCGAGTTAAAAAATCTCTTAATTTTAATTTATTTTTTGAAAGAATAAAGAAAACTAACGAATTATTTATTAATATTGAAACTTATGGTACAATTTGTTAAATTATTTAATGAAATCCCACTTTTTTGGGCTGTGGTTTCACTTCTAACAGAAACTCCTGCAGAATCGCATACATTAGTAGTATTACTAGTATTGCACAATATTTTTTCGGCAAAATCTATTTTATTTTGAAGAGGATCTTCTACATAGCTTTCTGCCACTGTCGATGAACGCCAACCTCCATGACGCTTTAATCCGAGGACATCAACACCTTTATGAGCCAAAAGCGTTGCTGATGTCCTCCTGAACGAATGGCCAGTATAGTTCTCGGGATTAGGGGTAGGTATTTTGATAACGGATTTTGGATTTTTCGGGAATAATTGCGGAACACCCTTCTTCCCAAGCCCGTTAAATTTCTTCAAATTCACTTTCGCTCATATTTTAATTTATAATAATCAAAATTGTACTTAAAATTATTGACAACTAAATAAAAACTCAATTCTCCATTGTTGTTATGCACCCTAGTTACTACCTAACAACCAAAGTATCTATCTTGATAAAATGAATGAAACTAGTCAATATGACGAAAATGTTTAATTTTATAATTTATAATGGTATCAATCGTGCAAAAAACGTTATAAGCATGTCGAACGTTAAGGGTAACCGATCTCAGACAATAATTGGAGTCGTCGCTCCGCTCCTCCTTAAACAATTGTCTTCGATCGGTATAAAACCCTTACCGTTCTCCATACTTAATATACTATTACCGTGTAATAGATAATATTTTATGTTCAGAGATAAAGTCTACTATGTAATTTAAATGCTCAGAACATGCTTTTTTCTTTGGTGTTCCGCTTGCAATTTTTTATTCTTGTGTTGAATTTGCCTAACTTAACCAAAACAAACCAAAATTTCTTCTTTTTTGATGAATTCTCCGCGTCGTACTAGCCTTTCCAGTAAGTTAAAGTGACAGAACACTTACATATTTAATTTTTCAGGACGGGGTTCCATCTCCTCCTGAGCGCGTCAAGTAGAAGTTGGCGTTTTCGATTTACACTGATTAGGATGTGAGTTACAGAATGCCAATCCAAACATGAAAACCACGTGATAGATAACATTCCAATTTCGGGTAATAACGATTCGACTTGATCATTTCCATTCGATTTATGGTACAGAATAGTACGCCAGGGAAATAAGGTAAAAATATACCATGTTCGGGACACTTGAGCAGCTAGGTTGCAAATGGGTTTTTTAGGTACTATATACCAACACATTATAAATACAAAAATGCCCGTCACAGTTCTCACGAGAATTTTAGTTATTAACAAATAAGTGTCAAAACTGGGAGGTTTTTCGTTTAAATCGGTACAGGTAAAAATAGGGTATTTATATATCTTATTTATAGTAGGTATCCATCTTTTAGTAGATGAGCAAAAGTTTAAAATGGCTGCTTTTGAATTTTGGTTTAATCATTTGTTGCTTCAGAAATTTCAAAACAAAACTAAATTTTCGAAAATAAAAAAATTGATATAACTTTTGAAAAAATGACCTTAACACTTTCATATTACACAAAAAGTTGAGTCAAACAGTCTACATAATGGTAGGGGAGCCCAAGCGGGGATTTTTGCAGTTACTCGAGCGCGTCAGATTATCATATGGAGAGAAACCTGGTATCCTGCAGATGTACCTCTACCATATATTGGCTCTTAACACAGGGGAGTTCGTTAAGGGGGGCCCGAAAAAAAAATCTATCCTTAAAAAAGCTCGAAATTGTCAGATTAAAATAAGGTAAGTTAAGTACATGCAAAAGAGTGTATATTTCAAAAATCTGACGATTTGAGCCGGGCGTAAGGAAATGGGTGAGTCCCAAAGTTTCACAAGAAAAAAGCGAATATTTCGCGAAATGAATGACAGATCGAAAAACTAAAAAATATGCGCTCAATATTTTTTAAAAATCTATCGAATGATACCAAACACGACTTCCCACGGAGAGGGGTGGGGGGTAAATTTAATATTTTAAATACGAATCCCGCGATATTTCGCGAAATGAACGTCAGATCGAAAAACTGTAAAATACACTTATTTAATATTTTTAAAAAATCTATCGAATGGCACCAAACACGACACCCTATGGAGGTGGGGTGGGGGTTACTTTAAAATCTTAAATAGGAGCCCCTATTTTTTATTGCAGATTTGGATTTCTTACGAAAAAATAAGTAACTTTTATTGGAAACATTTTTTCGAATTATGCATAGATGGCGTTATAATCGGAAAAAACGATTGTTGGAAATGGAAAATTAAATTAAAAAATGGCAAGCGCCCACTAAAATGGAAAATGTTACTTAACTTTTTTCGGTTTTAGGACCTACTCTTCACAACCCACTAGGTCTCCAAAGCGCTCGAGTGACTGCTCATTTAGCATACTTTGCTCTCCTACCATAATGCACAAAATTTTTTAAATCGATTCGTCAATCAGTTTAAATTTTATTCAATTTGTTTATTCCAAAGAGATTTGTTTTGCAATGTAATTGTTCAGAAAATAATAATGACATAGCAATTCTGTGGAAACCGCGTGAAAGAAAACTGCTTTGAGATTTGAAGAGCTGGTATTTTTACACGAATTTTCAAAAAAAAAACCTTTTCGCCTAGGTTAATTACAAAGTTAGCCACTTTTTTTATTTAATTCACAGCTACTTTGTTTATAACAATTAAGCAACTTAACTAGGGCCACTTTGAAGATCAAAGTATGTAGTTTATGTGTAAAAGTTTGAGTAAACTTTGAACTTCAACAAAGTGGTTAATAAAGCTTTAAATCTGACGTCCTAACTAAATCGATTCGTGGTCTAGGTGGAGGGGAATTATTAGAATCCGTGCACTCAAAAAATGAAATTGATTCTTTAAACATATGCTGCGATTAATATCTCCGGAGCTTGTTGATGGATTTTGATCATAATTTTTTAAATTTTTATGTACTCGTAGTCTTGTAGAGTACGTTATGTACACATATCCCCACCTAACATTACAAAATGATAGGGGGAATCCCCCTTACCACTCAGGGATATGAAAAATAGATTACAACCGATTCTAAGACCTACCTAATATACATATATAATTTCATAAAAATCGGTCAAGCGGTATCGGAGGAGTACTGCAACTAACACTGTGACAGAAGAATTTTATAGATGCAAATATATAGATGGCTATTAAAAAATAGGGGTTGGTGATAGAAGAGTGAAAATTAAGGGTTGTATGTATTTTTTAATTCTACACCATATAAAATTAAGGTAGATAATTTTGTCCAAAAAGATAAAAAAATGTCAGGGGGTAACCTCCCTTATGTAACCATGGGTATGAAAAATAGATTGAAACTTATTCTCAGTCCTACAGGATATACGTGTAAAATTTCATAAAAATCGGTCAAGCCGTTTTGGAGGAGTATGGTAGCTAACACTGTTATATGAGAATTTTATGTATATAGAAATAACTGTGAAGTAAATAATAAAAGTGGCTAACTTTGACCGCAATTAACCTAGGCAAAAAGTTTTTTTTTTGAAAAGTCGTGTAAAATACCAACTTTTGAAATCCCAAAGTGGATTTACTCTACAGTCAATATTAACAAAGCTATTCAAATTGTTTTGAAGCCAAAAATATCTCTACTTTAGTAAAATATTTTCGGAATGATAAAAATTACTTTTTATTAATTTTTTTAAATGTGTTAAAATATAAGTGTTCTTCTTTTATGTGGTTTCCACATATTTGCTGTATCAATATGATTTTCTGAACAATAACATTGCAAAAAAAGCTCTTTGGAATGAAGAAATTGAATACAATTTAAACTAATTGATGAATCGTCTTGAAATTTTTTGTGCATGACATACTAGTTGTCTCAACTTTTCATGTAATATCAAAGTCTTAAGTTCATTTTTTGCAAAAGTTATAGCAAATTTTTTATTTCCGAAATTTTAGTTTTATTTTGCAATTAGCGAAGCAACAAATGATCGGACCAAAATTCGAAAACTGCCACTTTGAACCTTTGCTCACCTACTAAAATATGAATACTCCAAATAAGATATCTAATTACCCTATATTAGGGCAGTCAATGAGGTTACTTGGCTCCGAATTCCATCCAACTGCATCGATTTATGTGGTATTTTCACAATAAGTAGAGAATAACTCAAGAAACAAAGTCTACCCTATTTCGATGTGCGCTTTGATCTTAGGGGTGGTTCATACCCCTTCTCGGGGGTGTACAATTTTTTGGTTAAAATAACCACGGAAGTGGCTAGAGAACCTAATTCTAAGCAAAAACTGTTCAATAATTTTTTTTTGAAAACTCAATAATTTTTGAGTAATTCGTGGTTGAAAATTGGCCGTTTTCATTGAAAAATGACACCTTTTCGGGCGGTTTTTTTGCGAATACCTTAAAATCTAAGCATCTAACGAAAAAAACTATACAAAACATTTTTGTAGCTTATAAGAAAACAAAGAGATTAGTTCCTTCATATATCTTCTAGTTATATTACAAAAAGAGATATGGTAGGTGAGAAGAGTTTGTTTTTTTGGTGCATGCTGAAATCGGTGTATTTAACTTGAAATAAAAGAGAAACAGTCGATTTTAGTTGTATAATGCTACCAATACCTTTTGTAGTGATTGAAAAGACCTTTAGAATGAGCTACATTAAATGTCGATTACATTCAAAGTAAGCGAGATATGCTGCAAAAAAAATGATGACTAATGGAATTAAAAAAAATGTGAAAGTCATTTAACCCCTCATCCATCAGAATTTAAATGCATCGTTTTCCTTCTACAATACTTTTTTTATAGTGTTATTTCAATATTCAAAAAGTTGGACGGGTTAAAATGGATAGTTTTAAAAAAAAATAAGATCAAATTATAGAGCGCATTTTTAAATATTCTTAAGAATCTTCCTTTTCCTTCATGTAACTCGAAAATGATAAGAGATACGAAAAAAAGATACCACACAAAAATGTAGGATGTTTTTGAATAAAAATTTTGTTTTATGTTTCATTTTTGTATCTCTTACCATTTTCAAGTTACATGTAGAAAAAGAAGATTTTTAAGGAAATCTAAAAATGAGCTCTATACATTGATCTTATTTTTTTAAACCATTCATTTTAAACCCGTCCAACTTTTTGAACCCGTCCATAATACTATAATAAAACGTATTGTAGAAGTAAAATGATGCATTAAAATTCTGGTGGATGAGAGGTTAAATATACTTCTCACTTTTTCTTAAAATACATTAATCATCAATTTTTTGCAGCATATCTCGCTTAGTTTGAATGCAATATACCTTTATTATTGCTCATTTTAAAGATATTTTTAAGCATTACAAAAGGTGTTGGTGACATTATACACCTAAAATCTCCCGTTTGTCTGTTATTTCAAGTTGAATACAACGATTTAAGCATGCACCAAAAAAACAAACTATTTTCACCTACCATATCTCTTTTTATATTATAACTAGAAGATTTATGAAGGAACTAATTTCTTTGGTTTTTTATAAGCTTCAAAAATGTTTAATATAGTTTTTTTAGTTAGATGCATAGTTTTTAAGATATTTGCAAAAAACCGTTCGAAAAGGTGTTATGTTTCAATGAAAATGGCCAATTTTCAGCCACGAATAACTCAAAAAATATTGAGTTTTCAAAAAAAAATTATAGAACAGTATTTGCTTACAATTAAGTTCTCTAGCCACTTCCGTGGTTATTTTAACCAAGAAATTTTCTACCCCCGAGAAGGGGTGGGAACCACCCCCAAGATAAAAGCACATATCGGCATAGGGTAGACTTTGAATAAAGAGATAGTAGAGGCTATTCCCAAAATTTCATTAAAATCCATGCATTAGGTTAGAATTCGGAGGTAATATCCTACTTTTGTACGGATTTAAACGAAAAAAACTGCCATTTTTGACACTTATTTGTTAATAACTAAAATTCTCGTGCGAAGGGGAATTTTTGTATTTATAATGTATTAGGTATATAGTACCCAAAAAACCCATTTGCAACCTGGCTGCTCAAGTCTCCCGACAAAAACCTTATTTCTCTGGACTATAGAGCTGAATGACTGTATCGTCGGCATAACGAATGTTATTTATATTTTCACCATTTATCTTTATCTATTCGATAGGGAATTTTGTTTGGAATAGGAATAAAAATCAACTTAAATAATCAATCAAACTATTGGAAAACTTGAAAAGAATCTCTTGGTTATTCTGCATTGTTAATTAAGTATTTTAAAAGGAATCGAAGTATATGTAATATATTCAAACAAATATTTAGTCTTTACGTTCATTTAACTGAAATCATTATTACATTAGCCAACTTTTGTTTATTCTTCTGGAAATTAAATTAAAAGTACGCCCTCGGGAAATACGTAAGTGACCTTTTTTTACTTCCATATTGCAGTGTTTGTTCAGTATCCAAGTAGATGAGAAAGGGAATATTGAGGTGGAATCTAAATATCTCTTGATAAATTATAAAATTTCAGTGCTTGAATGGCCGGCTGTAAATGGACTATTACAAGCCAATGCTGTTATCTTTATGGGGCATTTTCATGCTTTACGTATGAAATGTACGGTTTAAAATTTATAGCTTCATTATCTTCGATGATATGTTGTATCATCATTTATTACAAATGTCACTTATAAATGTTTAAATTGTGAAAATTATGGTAAACATGGATAATACACCTTCAAAAAATCATTATTATTCTCATAGAAAACGAAGTTCGTCAGAAGAATCCCATCAGAAATTGTTTGCAATCCTTTCTTGAATATTATGAGCGATTTTCGGAGGTCCCATAAACAAAATTTAACAGTAACTGAATTAGGTGAGAAGAGGAGCCCAAATTTGAAGTCAGATGATCGAAAATACTATATTTTGTTCCTTTTTGTTAACCTATAAGATAAATTAATGTTATTTAATATGCTTAATCAAAATTTAACCCTCACGCACAAGTTGTAGTCTATGTGACTAACAACTTCAGTGAGAAACTGGGTTTATTTATTATGTTGTTAGTTGCTACAAATAAACTCTATTATTATTATTATTATTATTATTATCATTCAGATGGTGGGTTTTTATAACTGGCGACAGCAACATGAGTTGGAAATCACCAATGTTCCAAATTTGAATTCCATCGTTAATTTTTTTTATTTTTCTTCTCAATGTGGATCCTGCTTTTATTAGCATATATACACTCACCGGCACAAAATTCCGTCACCTAAAATTTTTGATTAAGTTTGACAATTTATAGCTTTATTATTTGTGCTTCGATTTTCAAGATTCTTTTACCAGTTTGTAGATACATACATGTATTGATATTGTTTGATATTATTCCGGTAACACAACAATTTTGCTTGCCTGGCATTATACAGGGGTGAATGGAAGCGTTGTATTTTCTCCTAACTTTAAAAAATTCTGTGGAAAAATGGAAGAGCTGATTTTGTTTCATAGTTCTGTCATATTATAGCGGATCCATCACTAAAATTTTGTTTTTTGAATTATCCGAATATCTCTTTCCTTGTAAGAGCTGTACCATGTTTTGTAAATAAAAACACTGATGGACTCATGAAATAGAGGTTGGATTGATAAGATTAGAATGGCCCGCATGCAGCCCAGATCTTAAGTTGTTAATTTTGTTTTGTTAATTTTAGTGCGATTGCTATTTTTAATTAAAAAAAAACCTTTAAAGCAGTGTTTTTATTTACAGCTCTTATAAGAAAAGAGACATTCGGATAATTAAAAAAACAAAACCTTAGTGATACCTCCAGGATAATACAAAAGGAGTATGAAACAAAATCAGCCGTCCAATTTTTCCACAGAATTTTTTAAAGTTAAAAATGACGTTTTCTTTTACCTACAATTCCACATTTCCACGTTTTGGACGAAATTGTATACGAAATTTCATAACAATCACTTATGGCTGAGAAAATCCACATGGAATCTTTAAAGATCATTTTCAACATCAGTTTTGACTAAATGGGTAGTTGATGACTATTATCCATATTTTCTCCTTCAATGACTAACAGGCAGCATTTAATCTTAGTTTCCTACAGGAACTAACCTATTCTTTTTCAAGGAATTCCTCTACAGCTGAGACAACATTTTTTGTGGTTCATGTATGATGGCGCACCAGCCAATTTTAACATGAATGTACGTAATCACTTAGATTCAGTATTTCCAAACCATTGGATATGTAGAGGGGTACGGTACAGTGGCCTGCGCGATCTCAGGAGTTAAATCCTCTAGATTTTTGAATTTTGGATTTTCTCTCCTTAAGTGCATAGTTTATTCCAGTCCCGTCGAAAATGTTGACGGCCTGAGGAATAGAATTATAGACGACTTTGGAGACAATAAGAAATACATCACGAAGAGTTGAATTTTAAACATTTGTGTCTAGTTTAAATCTGATTAGTATTATGTTCTGTTATTGTTCTGGTTTAATGTATTAGGTAGTTCTTGTTCTTGATAATGTATTAAAGAAATGAAAAATACGCACCATGTTTTATTTTTTGCATAAAAACGGTGCACTATATGAAAAAAAAAGGCAAGAAAGGTTTTTTAGCATAAATGAAACGTGAAATTTAAAAATAATTGTTTTGTATTTTGAGTAGGTATATAAAATTATCTTAACATGTAACGCTCGAAACACACACTAAGAATTTTTATCGTGCGATGCATGGTTGAAATGTACAGAGCGGCTCGGTTTTATTTTTTGCATAAAAACGGTGCACTATATGAAAAAAAAAGGCAAGAAAGGTTTTTTAGCATAAATGAAACGTGAAATTTAAAAATAATTGTTTTGTATTTTGAGTAGGTATATAAAATTATCTTGACATGTAACGCTCGAAACACACACTAAGAATTTTTATCGTGCGATGGTTGAAATGTACAGAGTGGCTCGAACAATCATATGGAATCTTTCTCCCTTCACCTAACGTTTTAAGCGGTGAAGGGAGAAAGATTCCATATAATTGCTCGAGCCACTATGTAGGTTTCAACCATCGCACGGTCAAAATGTTTAGTGTGTGAAACAAGCGTAACTAATTATTTATTAAATTAATCGCTTTTGTTGTGAAGAGTGGTAATATTTAACCTCATTATGTACTACGGCCTTCTGTTACATATTATAATTTTATGTGGAGTAACCAATATGTATTTTTTATATAAATTTTGAAAAAAAAAAGGAAATAGAATTTTCCGAAAGCTTGAATCTTCAATTATAGTGTGCTTTATTAAAGCTCCAGTTTGACTTTACTGCCCATATAATAAGTGAAATTTGGATTTTCATCCACAACATCCATAAAAAGGGTATGAATTCTAAATTTTTATCATATGATCCATTGATGAAACTGATAAACTTTTTAAATTAATATTATTTTACTGTCCACGTTTCAAGATTTACATTACGATTCTCATTTCCTTTTTCTTGAAAAGGTTTCTTTCACGTTGAAAGTGGTTCAAGGGTTATTCGAAAGTTTAATTGGGAACTTTTGTATAATGTATATTACCTAGGAGCACTTTTTCCAAACTTTTAATAAGCGTAACGGCATTGAGTTGACAACCATTAAAAAATATAAAAGTTCATTCGAGTTTTAGTAATAAAGTAACGGTCTAACTGCGTTTTAATCTGTTTCATTTAAATTTTAGTTGGTTAGGTAAGTTTAGTTCAGTCAATTAATATACAAGGGTCATTGAAATATGTCTGCAGGAATAAAATCCAGCAGAAGTTTTGCGCAAGTGTCAGAGAGTAGAAATCTGTAGAACAAATACGTTCATATTCTTGACGCTAATAGTACATTCTTTCACGGTTTTTGCTGTAAATTTTAAAAAACCGCTTGGATTGACATGAAATTTAGCATACGCATAGCATGTCAAAGAAAAAAAGTGATATGGTGCCGATGTGTGCTTTTGCCCTAGGGGTGAGTTTCACCCCATCTTGGGGGTGAAAAAATATATGTCTAAGATAAGTCCCGAAATGGATAAACTGACTAATTTTAAGCAACTTTTGTTCTATAGAGTTTTTTCACCAAATCACTTTTCGAGTTATTTACAAGTGAATATGTTCATTTTTCAACAAAATAACCACGTTTTTAGACGGTTTTTCGCAAATAACTCAAAACGTAGGCATTTTGTCGAAATAAATATTCTTACCAAATCTATAGCCTATAAAAATGTGAAAAAAACGGTGTATATATTAGATCTCTATACCTAGCAAAAGTAGAGTTATAGCTAATGA
Source organism: Diabrotica virgifera virgifera (assembly GCF_917563875.1). Classification (NCBI taxonomy): domain Eukaryota; kingdom Metazoa; phylum Arthropoda; class Insecta; order Coleoptera; family Chrysomelidae; genus Diabrotica; species Diabrotica virgifera. Next base: position 97,301,938 of record NC_065448.1, on the reverse strand, counting down.
AAAATAGGTTCATATTCGAAAAATTCCAAATAGAATAATTCAATATGAAATATCCAAATAATGAAGCATTCTTGGGGAAAACACATTCCAACTTTTTAAAGTGTTTAAAAAAGCTTTATTTATGTTTCTATGAAAAAAATTCTAGCGTTAGATGTAACCAAGTTACGCTCAAAATAAAGTTGGTCCCTTGTTTTTTTGGCAAATAAAATCAGGAAGATCACCCCCCAATTAGCAACTTAAATGAAATTAATCGTTACCGCTTTACAAGTTACTTTACTTATGTTGTGTTTATATGATCTATAAGTTTCATCGATTCAACGTGCTTATTTTTGAAAAAAATTAGTTTTAAAGTAAAATTTTTAAAAATTTTAATTTTGAAAAAAATGCTTTTTTTTAAATAACTTAAAAATTGTTAGAGAAACAATAAGAAAAGTCGGCTTTACTTTTCTGAATATTTTGTATTTTTTTGTTTTTAGACAAAAATTGGTTAAGATTCGGTGTTTCTAAATTTGCATACACTCGTGATAAGTGACTCGTTCAAGCCCTTTTAACTACAGCTCTTTCAAAAATAAGGACTTTGAAACGATGAAACTTACAGATCATATGATCAATACATACGCGAGTAAAAAACTTGTGAAGTGATAACAATTAAGTTCATTTGAAATGCTAATTAGGGGGTGATTTTCCCGATTTCTTACCAAAAAAAAGGGATCAACTTTATTTTGAGCGTAACTTGTTTACTTTTCATGCTAAAATTTTTTTTAAAAGCAAAAATAAGCATTTTTTAAACACTTTAAAAAATTTAAAACGAGTTTTGCCCAAAAAATGCTTTGTTTTTTGGTTATGGCACGTTAAAATATTCGATTTGGAATTTGACGAATATGAACCTATTTTTCATTAGCTATAACTCTGCTTCTACTAGGTATAGTGACCTAATATATATGTTACAGTTCAAGTTGATTCTCAGTTAGAGTTGACTTTTCCTAGTTCGAGTCAACTCCAACTGAAACGAGCAGTAAAAGTTGATTTGAAAAATTTAAATCAACTTTTACTAGTTGAAGTTGACTCTAACTAACTCTTGTTAGTAAAAGTAGATTATACAATTTATACGAGTATAATCTCACGTGCATTTTTGATGAGTGTGCGTCTCTTTGTTTTGACCGTTTCAACTACTTATTAGTCCAGGCTGTAACGTCGCCCCCGTTAGGTAAATTATTCTGATTCGATTTTTTGCACAAACCTACTCAAACAAATACATCCTTATAACAAATACACAGTGTCGAAAAATTGTTTAATCAATTTTTGTTAACCAAATTCACAAAAATAATTCTTATCTACTCTACCTCATATTATGTATAAGTTTTTATTGTGTGAAAATTGTAAATATAGATAGCAGTACATGAAGGGTTTAAAGTGTGCCTGAAGTAATAATGTATTTTAAATGGGATTTACTTTTTCGCACTGTTTTTTAGCACACTTTCATATAATCAAATATCCTTAACTTTCGCCTTGTCATGGTGATGACATGTGAGCAATAAATTACAAAAAAAGTTTTGACAGTTTTGTGGTTTGAAAGAAGTTTGAATTTTTAAATGTCAAAGTTCTAAAAAATTGTAAAATAGGAATGTATTCCAGTGACGAAGAGTTGCAGTTTTTTTATTTGTTTTTTGGTAGATAAAATATTGTATGAAACTGTGCGTGAAGTACTTTTTGCGCACTTAGGCGATGTAGAGCACTCGGCCCGCTCGTGCTCTAAACATCGCGTGCGTGCGCAAAAAGCATACTTCACGAACTGTTTTATAAATAACTAAGTATTTCACTCCGGACAAATTTTTTTAGATTATTTTGGTCATTCGGAGCAAAAAAGGTCACTTGTGATTTTTCTCTAAAATTGATAGTTTTTGAGTTATACGCGATTTAAAATTTGAAAAATGCAAAATAACCATTTTTAAGGCTTAATAACTCGATTAAAAACTATTATTATGAAAGTCAGAAAGTCACCTAATCAAAGTTTAAAGCCCCCCCCCCTGCAAGATCCTGAAGAAATTTTTGTCATTATTTTATTACTAAGCTGTTATTTTTAATTATCAACAATGAGCGCTAAAGGCGTATTGAGACGGCCGTCAATGTGAGTGCGAGTAAGATCCTCCATTCCCACCGTCCAATGGTGCATCTCAGTCGCACTCACATTGACAGCCGCCTCAATACGCTCCTAGCGTTCATTGTTAATAATTAAAAATAACAGCTTAGTAATACAATAATGACAAATATTTCTTCAGTACCTTGTAGGGGGGTCGTTAAAATTTGATTTGGTGACTTTCTGACTTTCATAATAATAATTTTTAACAGAGGTATTAAGCCTTGAAAATGGCCATTTTCGCATTTTTCAAATTTTAAATCGCGTATAACTCGAGAACAGTAAATTTTACAGAAAAATCACAAAAGACCTCTTTTGCTCCGAATTACCCAAATTAATGATGTAAAAAAAGAGTGAATTTTGTTTGTGAATTTGTTTAAAACAAATTGTTTAAACAATTTTTCGATTACGGTACCACCTGACACCCTGTGGATTCGTTATAAGGACCTCTTTTTGAGTAGGTTTGTGCAAAAAAATCGAACTGGAATAATTTACCTAACGGGGGCGACGATACAGCCTGGATTATAAATATCACGATTTGAACATTATATACAGTAACATTTAATTTCTAGAATCGGTTGTTTCTGTGAATCAACTTTTACTAAATGGCATTGGGAAGAGTATAATTTAACTAGTTGGAGTCCACTTTTACTAGTAAATGTTGAATAAAAATCTTCATTTTATTATAGTCAGCTTTTACTAAAAGAACTAGGAAAAGTCAACTCCAACTGGAGAATCAACTTGAACTGTAACATATTATACACCATGTTTTTCACTTTTTTACGTGCTATATTTCTGATAATTTTTTTTTTGACGAAATACTTACTTTTGAGTTATTTGCGAAAAACCGTCTGAAAACGTGGTTATTTTGTAAAAAAATTAACATATTCACTCGCAAATAACTCGAAAAGTATTAACTTAGTGAAAAAACTTTATAAAACAAAAGTTGCTTAGAATTAGTCATTTTATCCATTTCCGGACTTATTTGGAACATACATTTTTCACCCCCACAATGGGGTGAAACTCACCCCTAGGGCAAAAGCACGCATCGGCACAATATTACTTTTTTTTTTTGACTTGTTAGCTATGTGTATGCCAAATTTCATGTCAATCCAATCGGTTGTTTAAAATTTAGAGGTTTTGCAATATTTTACCTTTAAAGAACGTACTATAATACAACTCCGCGCTTGTCTACTTCTGTGATTAAAGCTTGAGGAAATCAAGTTATTGCTTATTGGAATTATCTTCGAGATCGCTCGATACCATCTTCATTAAGCGTGCTTGGAATCGAACAGTGGAAACATTAGACGCACACGAATCACTCCCTAAAACTCTTCAGTAATTAAAGTATTTGAGATTTTTTGTTTTTTTTTTCATTTTCTGAGACAATTTTCCCTATTAATGTATTTTTTACGCCATCGCCAAAGTTCGTATATTTTGAAGTGGGAATTTTCGATTGAAAATTACGGTGCATTTTAGGGAAAATAAGAGAAAAAATAAATATTTCAAATAAAAAAAAGAATGTGTGTGTACTTTGTACGCACTTAAGAAGTTATACTTCTATTATATAATTTCAACGAAATAAATATACTTAACAGTTACAATACAAAAAATTAACAATAATTACCAAAAATTAACCAAAACTTAACAATGCCAAATATTAAAAAAAAAGGAAAAAGTATGAATCGTCCGGGATTTGAACCCGCAACCTCGTGATTTCTCGATCTCTGGTCCAATGCTCTACCAACCAGGCCATCGAGGTGCATTCTACTGACGCTTCAGATACACATAATTACACATCACGGTGACTAGTGAAATAGAAAAATAGATGTTTTATTATTTTACGCCCAAGGAAGACAAATCCAAAGACACAAAATTATAATAAATAATACATTTACTAAAAAACACCAATATTATTTTAATGGCATATTTGCGCTGATACATAATTTGAAAGATTAGCAACTAAACGTCATACTGTCTGTGCGCATGCGCGCAGATTTATGAAAAATTTTACTCTCAATCGCGCCTAAAGAAGTATAACTTCAAAAATTGCAGTGTGTTTGGTAGTACATGAAATGGTATATTTCGTGCTGCAAACCAAATGTATGGTGGAGGAGAAATAAAAAAAATGATGGAACTAATTTAGAACGAGTTCCATCCTGTTATTTTTTTTGACCTTACAAATTTTCGGCTCTGGTACCTACCTATTTAATGTACATTATGTACATGTATTTAACCTGCCTCTATAAAAAACTCGTTTTTTTTTTTTTCAAAAAAGTTTTTTGGTTTCGAAGTTAAAAAGTTAATGGGATTTACTTAAGATTCATGTGATTTTTCCCAAAAATCTGTTTTAAAGAACAAAAATTATAATATACAGCGTGTCTACTTAAGTTGGAAACATATGGGAAACTTTTTTATTATTAATTTTACGAAAAAATGTTATTCTTCATAAACAGTTCTGCATGCTCTAAAACCTAAGATTCAATCATTAGATATCAAATTGTATCAATATTTATACGAGGTATGTCAAAAAATATGAATTTCGTTCAAGGGTAAAGTAACTTTATTTCTCTGAATATCGAAAATTCCTATTATGGAAAGTTGTTTGGAATTAAAAACTAAGATCAAATATGCAATTACATGCCTCTAATTGAAAAAAAAATATTTTACAAATTTTTCTCAAATTTATTAATACCCAACATCGTTTTTATTTATTACAAATATGATACTTAACTCTTTTATTATTCATTTTACGAAAAAAAAATTATTCGTCATAAAAAGCTCTGCATGGTCTAAAAACTAAGATACAACCATGATATATCAAAATTTTTTAATTTTATACGAGGTGTGTCAAAAAATATGAATTTCGCTCATGAGTATAGTAGACTGCAACAAACATTATGTACCTTTATATTTCACAATATTTCAAATAGAAGAATGTAATTTCATATTGAAACATTGTTTTTAATTCTAAACAACTTTTTGTAATAACAATTATTTTCAATATTGTGACAAATAAAGGTAATTTACTCCTGAGTGAAATTCATATTTTTTGACATACCTCGTATAAAATTAATAAAATGTGATATTTGATGATTGCATCTTAGGGCTTAGGATATACAGAGATTTTTATAAAGAATGCCTTTTTTAAAGTAAAAGTAATAATAAAAGAGTTATCTTATGTGTAATAAATAAAAACGAAGTTAAGTATCCATAAATTTGAGAAAAGTTTGGAAAATACTTATTTTCAATTAAAAGCATATAAATGTATATTTGATCTTAGTTTTTAATTCCAAACAACTTTTCAAAATAAGAATTTTCGATATTCAGAGAAATAAATGTACTTTACTCTTTAACGAAATTCATATTTTTTGACATACCTCGTATAATATTAATAAAATTTGATATTTAATGATTGAATCTTAGGTTTTAGAGCATGCAGAACTTTGTACGAAGAATAACTTTTTTTCGTAAAATTAATAATAAAAAAGTTTCCCATATGTTTCCAACTTAAGTAGACACGCTGTATAATGTCATACTTTGTTGTGTTTAAACTGTTTTATACTACCGTTTTTTACACTTTTTATACATTTCCCTTTTTTGTTCAAATGTTTTCTAGTATCTGTTGTAAATTTCAACATTTATAAAAAAATTTAAAATGAATTATTCGAAAATGTGACAGCAAACTAAAATGCCATCTCCTATTACCAATTACGTTCCCATTTTCCTTTTGATTTACGTTCACGAACAGTGGCAGACTTCTGACCGGACTCAAAAACAAAAGACGAATAAAAACGAAATATCTTCGGCCCTGTTCTGATCAAATTAAACGCAGCGAAGGAAACGAACTAACATAAAGAAAAATCGTCGGTGTCAAGTGTAGTTCGGCTTTACTTCTAAAATGCTATATTGCACGCAACTGGGAATTGAATTATTTGGGATATTTTTTTCTTTCCGTGACTGCTTTGAGACGAAAATCTATCATGCGAGATGAGGTTATCTAATTTTCAAAGGAAAACTTCTCCCTGTTGATTCTTATATCGAACCAAAAAGTTTGTTTAGTTTTTTTTGCCGAAGTTATTAATATACGGGATGCTCTTTTGAAGTTGCTGTATAGCGGTGATCTTCATTTAATTAAAATATCTTTTATAACAGCGTATTAGTTAGTTTGGAAACTTGGAGCGGGTTTTTTAAAACACGAAGCGTGCACATAAAATGAATTATACGAAAAGGATTTTCTGAATATACCTGAAAAATATTATCGAAAAAAATTATTTTCGGCCATTTTTATTTTGTTTTTTGCTAATTTCGCAATGATAATGATTATTTTTTAACTAGCAATCAATTCTATCTTATATGGCAGGGGTGGCAAAGCTACTTGATATTCCGAGCCATTTTTCAAAATTTGAAATTTTTCGCGAGCCGCAATTAAACAATTATCTAAAAAGTGTAAAAAAGTATTCAATTTTTCTTTCACTGTTTGGATTTCACGAATTTTAAAGTGAAATAATATGGTTCACATGGTTGTTTCAAACATGCAAATAATTCTACAAGCAGCCTTTACTAATTCAGGATACTTTGATCCTTCATCATCCTTCCATCTTTTTCTGGGACGGCCTACTGATCTTCTATAGTCTCTCAAAAAACACCGCCTTTAACACTCTATCTTCCTTTGATTTACTACATGACCTGCCCAACTTATCTTAGCTTTTATAATATGTCTAACGATGTTTTCAGTTCCACTCTCCCGTTAATTCAGCTCTTTGAGGCCCAAATATCATTCTGAGAACTTTGCTTTCAGATACCAGCAGCTTATTTATTTAATTTGTGACAACATAGTCGATCTTCAACAACTTGTCACTATAATCGGAGAATAAATTACATGATCATCTCCAGAAAACTTGGATGCACTTGAAAACTCCACCATAACACTGAATACCAAGTCCATTGAAAGAGTGAGCAAATTGAAATACCTGGGAACGTGGCTTTTTGAAGACTGAGCATCGGACAGCTAAGCAAAATGTCGTATTGAGCAAGCTCGACAAGCTTTCGTAAAATTCAGGAAGGTACTGACCTGTTCAGATTTTGATCTTCAACCGAGACTAAGGTTTACTAAGTGCTACGTATGGTCTGTGCTCTATAGGACGTAGAGGGCTGGACACTCAAAACGAGGGATATAAACAGATTAGAAGCTTTCGAAAGAGTGGCTTTATCTCCGTATGCTAAAGATACCATGGACAGCGAAAGCCACAAATGTAGATGTCCTGAAAAGAATCAATCAAGAACCCCAACTTTTCGATATCATCAAGAAAAAGAAAACGGCGTATCTAGGTCACATCATGCGAAATGAAAAATACCAGTTTCTCCAACTTATAGTCGCGGGTAAAATTTAAGGCAAGAGGAATGAAACGCAAGAAAATTTCCTGGCTCCGAAACATAAGGCAATGGACAGGAATTAACGACATACAATCTCTGATACATATTGCAAAAAACAAAGTGTTAATGGAGAATGTGATCGCTAACATCCATTAGTGGATGTGCATCTGAAGAATATTTATTTTCCACTGATGCTGAGTCCTTGTTTCACTTCATATGCAACAATTGGGCGAATAATTGGGTGTACAGTCTTACTTTAGATTGTCTTTTTGCAACTTAGATCTTAATAATGATGATAGGGAGTAGAATGCTCTATTCCACGCAGCTATCCTGGCTGAGAACTCTTTATTAGGTGGTGTCATCTGTGATTACCGCTCCTAGATATTTAAACTCTTTTACTACTTCGAAGTTGTGGTCATTAATAGTTATGTTCTGCCTAACTCTTGTTCTTGGAGTTTCATCTTCATTTATTCGATGGTCCACACTACCTGTTTCTTCCTCAAGTTGTGAAAACACCTCTCTCACGTCTTTTGTAGAATGAGCAACTGCACCTATATCATCAGCAAGGACCAACAATAGTTTTGATCGTCGATTCGCAAATCCTTCGCTCAGGTCAGATGATATTTTACTTATTACATATTCTAAGACCAAGTTGAATAGTAACAATGATAAGGGGTCTCCTGATGTTATACTTAGTCTTTTATATTTGTTGTCAGTAATTTAAGACATTTTAAAATACAAAAATTAAAAGTAATTCAGAAACATTTATTGAGAGCCACAAATAATCCTTCGAAGAGCCACAATTTGGCCACCCCTGTTATATGGGCTATTCCACGAATATACGACTGTCTTGGATTATCGCGACAACGAATATTTTAGTGTGCAACATAAAGTCGCATTTAAATCAAAGCGAACACGAACGAACGAACGAAGGAACGAATTCGTAGGTGTTCGCTTGGTCTTTCGTTTGCTACAAAGTAGGGCCATTTACATTGAAGCGAACGTTCGCATTCGTTGATGATCGGGAGTACATATTGCCCGCAGATGTTTTTAAGATGGGCCAGTGCCAGTCACACATTGTGTTTAAGTTTATTTTCGTGTTTCTTGCTGGGTAAATTTTAATACAATAATAGCTTACAAAAATAGCAGGTAGCAGGTATTATACGCTGTTTGAGGGAGCTTAGAAAATAACATAATAAAGGACCAGCTTTCTTAAAATTCTTCCTCGAAAAAGTTACTTGCTCTTGATATTATGACTATATTATGTTCAAATAATAAATTGTAAAATTGGTGTATCAAAATAAATTTGCTTTTAATTAATTTTAGCAATTAATTTAATTTGGCTACCTCATTAGTGTTTCTGGGTTGAAATTTATCCAATAAAAACATTAGGCTTTTAAAAGCAAACCACTTCGAACCCTCTTTTTGTCTTTCTCGTCTAAATGTTGCCAGAAGCTAATTCAATTTTTTAGTTCAGAGACATCACAACCCATTCCTATAGAAATGTTAAAACAAGCATCAGTTTTTCTGTTTATTATTTTATATAGCTTCGATTTTGGGTTTCATAGGCATATTCCATATTGCAAAATTATGTTTTCACAACTACACAATAAACAACCCTCTCAAACTAATGTTTGTAAATAAATTAAATCAGTACTTCTAAACGAATTCGTTCGCTACCGTCTATCCACTGTCCACATTGAACAACGATTTCCTTTGATGATTCGCTCACTTACCGACATCGGTTGGAACATGTGCGAATGCGAACGAATTCGTTCGGTCGTGCTCGATTCGCTGTACAAATACAATAAAGTTAACGAACGAATTCGTTCGTTCGTTCGTGTTTGCTTTGATTTAAATGCGCCTTAAGAAGTGCGAAAGTAAATGGCTCTAATAATTGTTCCAATAAACAACAATGTATTTTGCAATTTACGTTCGTTCTTCATAATTTACACAGTAAAATATTCGTTGTCGAGATAATCCACAACAGTCGTATGTTCGTGGAATAGGGATAAGCAAATTTTTGCAAAACTTTTTCTTTCACAAAATTTTTCCAAAATGCATAGCTGCCGAAATATAGCAACGAAAAACAAAAAAAAATTAATTTTTTTCAGAACGTGTTAAGTAATACAATTTAGCCTAACGTTTGAAAGGTCCGCATGGCGAAATTATCATGGCTAATAATATTTCGAAAACAAACTGTCTATTTAAGCAGAATTATAAAATAATTCGGTTTTCGGACGCTAGCGCTGTAGCGACATCTATTAACGAAATGAGAAGTCCCAGATGCGAAAATCTGAAGACCTCTACCGTGCGGAATCAGTTTCTGTGCCTTTTACAATTTACAAAGCAAGCAGAGGACGAATAAAGCAGACGAGAGGGACTCTAAAATATGCAGTCACCATCCGTCCATTCATCTAGGTAAAAATATTAACGAAAGTTGATTCCATGTTTCAGAGGCGATTATCATCTCCTTCCGTTCGTTTCACGCTCTCAGGGATGATCAGAGGGGCTATATGATCGACTCTGAATCGAAAGGAAAATAAACTGTCTATTTAAGTAGAATTTAAAAAATAACTCGCGGTATTTTTTAGTTATCATTTAATATAATATCATAAAGAATTAGATTGGAGGTACTTTGTCATGTAATAGTATTAGTCTGTGATTTATTCTAAATTTTAAAGGAGCAAGTCCGTACATACATTGAGGACGTTTAGGTTGGAATAAATTCATTTTGTCGAGAATGGACGATTTTGGAGAAATATCTCGAAAGATGTAGATTTTTATTTTTAAATTACGATTTTTTGGCATATATATCATACTAGTGATGCCATCCATCTGGGCGTGATGATGGAATAGATGATTTTTTTAAATGAAAGTAGAGATCGTGTGATAGCTTATTTGAAAGGCTATTGAATTCTCTATTCAGTAATATAAACATACATATTATACAAGGTGGCCAAAAATTTTTTTTTAAATCAAATTAAGACAAAAAGAGGAATGCATGTAATTCAGCTAATTAAAAATACATTTTAGTGCTGTCAGAAAACAGAAATAACTGTTTATTTGACAATTAAATATTGTTTTTCGCTTAAATTCAATGTTAAAGCTGCCACCAACCTGTCTCTTAGCGGTTTGAACATTGAATTTAAGCGAAAAGCAATGTTTATTTATGAAATAAACATTTTTACCTGTTTTCTGACAGCAGTAACATGTATTTTAAATTAAATAATTTGCTTACATTCCTCTTTATGTGTCAATTTATTTAATAAAATTTTTTTTTGACACCCTGTATAAATTATGTTAATGTTTATATTACTGAATAGAGAATTGAATACTCTTTTAAATGAGCTAGCACACGACTCCCATTCTGATTTAAAGAATCATCGATTACGTCATCACGCCCAAATTGATGACGTCACTAGTATGATAGGTATATGTACATTCCAAAAAATTATAATTCAAAAATAAAAATCGACCTATTTCGGGAGTTATCTCCAAAATCGCGCATTCTCGAGAAAATGAATGTATTCCAAACTAAACAGCCTCACTGTATAACTAAGTAAGAAAATTTGTACTCGATCAAAAGTTAAAAAAATCTATTAGTCTTTTGGTTCCCGACTAATCAATTATTAATTTTTTATTACACAATAACGAGTATGGCAATATCTTCTTTCCACGAACCTTATAAACCTTGGCTATTTTTTATTTTTAGTCGTACTTATTACATTTTTTGCTTTCCCTTTTTCTAATCTTTTGTCTTATTTGTTGCAGGTGAGTATTCCTGAGAATCGTAACTAATACTGACCGGCAGATGTGGTAAGTTATTTTCTGAAAACCAACTAATGATTCCTGGTCACGAGAGTTGGAGGAATTTTAACACGAAAGCTTGAACTCGGTTTTTATTGACCATTGGTTTGGACGGGCTGATGGTAAATTAATAACTGATATTAGTTCTCCCTTAACGTCGAAGGTATCGCAATATATGGAAGTTCCAATCTATAAATAAGCGATAAGTTTCATGATAAATGTCCTACTTTGAGCTAACATTAAACTGTAGTAAATCTGGATTGGGATCCAAATTGATTTTTTCTAATGTTAGTTTGGATTAAAACGTTCAAATACAGTTTTTACAGTTAGTTAAAGTAAAATTTGTATTATGTAATTCTAAAATTTTTCTTCAATTTGGTTCTGGTTTGGTTATAAAGTGAAAAAGTAATAAAATAAGATTAGTTAAAAAGTGAATTGTAATAATAAGAGATAAAACAGGAATAATAATAAACTAAAGATGAAGTAGTAAGCTAAAGGTTGATTCAGACTAACAATCACGTCACAGTTAGTGACGGTACAGTCAAGATTGCTCCTGCGGTTTTACAGTGAAGTAATTTCCACGCACGGGCACAGTACAGTCACAGCACAGACGCTCTCACTGCTCGTCCGGTCGCTCCACCAGAGATCAAGTTTGTGACTTGACTGGACCCAACTGCGGTCTTGGTGTGACACAGACAGTCAGCCACCTGTTCTCAGTTGTACCATATTTTTGTCGCGTTTGTTAAAAATGGAGGACGAAAAATTAATTGAGTGCATTCGTGAAGAAAGATTACTCTATGATTTATCGCATCCGATTCACAGCCACAATTAAAAATAGGACAGGAAAAGGAAAACACTGTTTATTCACAATTTCACACGAAATTATGTTCTACTATAGAAGAAATTATATTCAGTACTATGTATTATAGAAATATTTTCGAATGTTTCTTAAAATACCAAGAAGTACACAAAAATAATTACCTAAGCATTTCATTTCAATCAGACAATATGTTAATAGTACAGTTTATTCGCATAAGCTATGTACTAGATGTAAACATTAGTTGACAGCGATGTAGTCATCAGGCACATAGAGATGGCTATTTCGTTCAGTTTTTGAATATTTTTGTATAACAGTTCTATAATCGTGTAAATTATTCATTAATTTAATTAATAAGACTATTTTTTTACTATCTATGTATTCGGTGATTACAATAATTTATATACTTAACAATAAAAACTAATAATCGAGAAAAGGTGATAAAGTGATTTTAATAATCTACTGTTGCTATGGAACTAGTAGATAAATTTTGAACACCTTATTGAACAAGTGTTATTGAAATTTGCTATAGATTTTAATCCTGTAAAAGACATAATTGCTATTCACATATTGTCGTTATATCGTTCGTTCTAATCATCTCAGACTAATGCAAGAATGGAGTTCATACTAAGAGCTCTATAAGACTCTATAACCTTGTATCTTGCTTGATCGACCTGAATAGTGATGTAAGTCGAGAATATTTCCAAGCGAATATTCGCGAACATTGGAAAGTTTCCGAGAATATTCGCCTAAAAAAATTGAAATATTCTCCTGACCGCGAATATTCCCGGAAACTTTCAATGGAAAATTCTCGAGAATATTTCCGAGAATTTTCAAGAATGTTTCCGAGAACTTTCCATAATATTTCCGAGAACTTTTGAGAATATTTCCAAGAGCCTTTTGGATATAAGAGTCAGTGACATAATTTGGATTTACATGGAACTAGCGCTATTTAATTCACACAGGGGGTTAAGAGGAGTACTCCCGAATCATGACTTACAATGTATAAAATTTGCAAATCATGATTTGGGATTTACAATGTACATAAATATTGTAAATCAAGATTTCCCAAATCATCAATTTCCCAACAATATTCCAAATCATCAAAGTCCTCCTCGAACATTCAATGTGTCTTTGTTTATTTGTAGTGAATTTTTAAAAGAAAAAATTCAAAACTACAAGAAAGTTCTAATATCATTAAAACTTCTTGTAAAAACTAGATGGGGTCCAATCCTTAATTGTATAAATAACATTATTGCGTCTAAAAGTATTTTACCGATACTTATGGTATGGTCATTGAGGGGAAAAATTTTAAATTTTCACGGAATTTTAAGCAGAACTGTCTGGATGATGAAATATTTTTGGATAAAGTTGCAAAAAGTAGTAGTTGTTCTAACACCAATTGTGAAATGGATTAGATACTTTATTGGAAGGCAATATGTTTAAAATATCCCAGGTTGTCCAGAAAATATCCAGAAAGTCTGAGGAGAAGGAATCCTCATCTAAATTAGAAAAGAAATGGCAGTGAAGCCTGTGCACTATGCTGCAAACTTACTTGATTCTTCTTTAACAGGACAAATCCTCACTGGTGAAGAGCATATTAGCTATGCAGTGTATAGCTGCATTTTAATATATTTTTAAATAAAATAACGTTTTAAACGTTAAATTATAATGACTAATAACAAATATTCAGAGTATTTTTTAATTAAGTTAAATAAATGTTTAGTAAGGACTTTTGGACATTTAATTTTTAACAGATTTTTTCTTTAGTTAGTCGTAATACCACAACAATAAGTAAAGCTAACTACTGATTTGTTTATTTTATTATAATAATATTAATAAAAATGCAATATTTCCATAAGTTTCCGAAAATTTCCAATATTCCCGGAAAGTTTCCGGAAACTTTCCGGGGTTTGAATCTTCCCGGAAATTTTACATCACTAGACCTGAATGATGAAGTAGACTGACAGTGATCTGCCCGGACTGTGTGTGTGTGAATGGGTTGTCCATTGTCTTGACGGTTATTTGACTGTGATATGATCGTACCGTGACTGTTGGTCTGGATCAACCTTTATTTATATAAAAATGTGGACGAAAATAGGCTCTCACAAGTGAATATCAGGGATATTACGTCCCGGAAGATTAGATGTGGAAAAAGTATATTATAATTGGCAAGTATAATTTCCTATATACTTTGTCAGTTGATATATTTACATATTCACACACTTGTTTTTATAATTAAAAATACCGACTATTAATTGTGCGGTGCTGAAACCTTCCAACGCGAATACCATGGTAACCGGATATTAGACGGGACTGAGACAATAGCGGGAAAAGAACATCCATCAATTTCGTCGGAACTTAATCAGGGTAACAGCAGTCATTACTTAACATAATACGTAAACCTCAACCGTGCTCGTCGGCGATAATTACGAAATGTGGTAGAGAGACGCCACCACGACGTTAAATGTCGCGGCGCCCGCGGTAATACTTTTGGTCCCGTCCTACCCTCTCACTTCCCCTCGGTATTCACCGTGATTACTTACGTGCTATAAATTAATCTGGGCCATTCTTAATAATCTCTGTCGCCAAACACCTCACAGCTACGAATAAATCGTGTAGGGGAGATTAGAGCTACGTATTAATTCCGCACACTGCGTTTTATACTTCACTTAATAACATTTACGTACACAATTTGTAGAATTGATTGGATCGTTTAAGACTAGACGACTATGTAACATAGAACTGTATTGAGAACTTTTTATCAAAAATCTGAAAAGATCCAGATAGCTATAATTAAGAAATTGAGAGACATGATCAGAATAATCAGCCGAGAGATCTATTTAGAAAAATACGTTACTTAACAAGAGACTTTAAAGCCAGAACTTGGGCCATTGAAAACAACACTGGAACTCTGAGAACAAACAGAGAAGATATAGCAGAGACATGGAGATTGTATTGCAGGGACCTATATAAAGATGATCAACGCCAAGAACCTGTTAACCAAATCTCTGACGAGGTGGAAGAAGAACCTGATATACTTGAAAATGAAGTAAGACTCGCGATCAGTAAGCTCAAATATAATAAAGCACCAGGTCCAGATATGATAACAGCAGAAATGCTCAAAGCCATAGAAGAAAGTGGCGTAAAATGACTTCATCTAGTCTGTAACCAAATATGGCATTCAAAACAATGGCCTGAAGAGTGGACAAAATCTACAATAACCACAATTCATAAAAAAGGCAGCTTCCATAAATGCGACAATTATAGAACTATTTCTCTTATATCACATGCCAGTAAAATAATGCTACATATAATCAACGAGACTAAAAACATTCCTTCAAAGAGAAATCCCACAAGAGCAAACTGGATTTACCAAAGGTAGAGGTACTAGAGAACACCTGTTAAATATAAGACAGATAATCGAAAAATCTAGGGAATTCAATATTCCACTGTACATATGCTTTATAGATTATCGTAAGGCGTTCGACAGGGTCAAGTGGAGACACTTATGGCAAATTCTAAAAGAAGTGGGCGTACCCCAACACCTTATTTCGCTTATAACTGAACTATACGAACACACTACTGGATCAGTTAAAGTGCTTGACACACTTTCAAACGAATTTCATCCAGAACGGGGTGTCAGACAGGGATGTATACTGTCTCCACAATTATTCAACATATATGGAGAGCATATTATGAGAAGAGCACTTGAAGGATGGGAAAAAGTCATCTCAATTAATGGTCATAAAATAAACAACCTACGTTTCGCAGATGACACAGCCCTTCTTGCAAATAGTCAAGCAGAGCTGATTGATCTTATACAACTGGTTGAAAACGAAAGTCAAATATTTGGTCTGCAATTAAACATATCAAAGACAAAGATCATGATAGTGGATAGACTACATAAAAATCATCCACATATAACCACAATTGATCGGTTTGAGGTTGTGAGCTCATACTTATATCTGGGATCATTAATCACAAACACAGGGTCACTACAGGAAGAAATAAAACGTAGATGTGATCTAGCAAAAGTCGTGACCCGTCAAAATAGCCCGGTCAAAACAGCCCCGTCAAAAAAGCCCGTCAAAATAGCCTCAACACAAAATAGCCTCGACAAAATAGCCCGCACACAAAATAGCCCCGACAAAATAGCCCGCACACAAAATAGCCCCGGTCAAAACAGCCCCGGCTAAAATAGCCCCGGCTAAAACAGCCTCTTATAAACAATTACATAATTATTTATACAAGGTGTCCAAAAACTTTTTTTTTTATTTAAATTATTTGACAAAAAGGAAGAATGTATTTAATTTATTTAATTTAAAATGCATTTTACTGTTGCCCGAAAACAGAAAAAAATGTTTATATCATAAATTAACATTGATTTTTGCTTAACTTCCAAGAGGCAGGAAAGACAGGACTCGAGTTCTCTGATAAGACAATTTTTATTTAATGTGGTTAAGATAAACATCTGAATAGAGGATAATTAGCATTTCCGAAAAAATGTATTTTTAAGGAATTATTTCATGATGAATTCTGAAGAGAGCTTTTTTTCGGGGCTATTTTGTCGGGGCTATTTTGTCGGGGCTATTTTGTCGGCGGGCTATTATTCCGCGGCGATTTTGTCTGCAGGCTATTTTGTCGGAGCTATTTTGTGTGCGGGATATTATGTCGGGGCTATTTTGTCGGAGCTTTTTTGACGGGGCTATTTTGACGGGGTACCAGCAAAAGTCGCCACAGCAAAAATGACCACAATATGGAAGGACTGTCAAATTTCAAGAGCGTTAAAGATGAGGTTGATCAACTGCTTAATATTCCCAATACTGACTTACGGATGTGAATCTTGGACCCTGAGAAATTCGGAAAGAAGAAAGAAAGATAGACGCCACTGAAATGTTCTGTTGGAGACGAATGCTACGAATTCCTTGGACCGACCATAGAACAAATAATTCGATTTTAAGAGAGCTAAAAGTTAGCCAACGGCTCTCCAGTAAAGTCCATCTCCAACAATTAAAATACTTTGGACATGTTATGAGAGCCAACACAGAAAACATGGAAAGACTCATTATACAAGGAAAGGTGGAAGGCCGAAGATCACGAGGAAGATCCCCAACAAGATAGATCGATCAGATTACAGGAATATGCAAAAGACCTATGCATGAGTTAAAAGAAGTGACCAGAGACAGAGATCTTTGGAGACGGACAATACACGACATCACGTCGACCACTACACTCCCTCCGGGGGGTCAGGATTGAAGAGAGAGAGCTCCAGTTCAACTGGATACGGCAGACGAAATAAGTAAAGCTGTGGATATACGATGTCAATTGACCTCGATTTCTTATATTACTGAATTGTTCTTCTTGTTATAGAACATGGTCCTGTTTCTTCTATCCTCCCAGCTCTTTGAGATCTTGATATCCAGCTGTTATACCAACTTTTTCGAGGGTCTTCCAAGTGGTCTTTTTGTATTAGATTAATGTGTTTTTAAACATTTCGCAATTGTTCCTGGGTCCATTCTGTCGACATTACCTCTCCACCCATCATCATGAGCGTGTCCATCTCACCACATCGTTTACTCCAATTTCTCTTAATGTATCCTTATTCCTTATTTTATCTCTGAAAATACAATTTCTCTCATAGTTTTCACACTTTAATTTCTGTAGTTCTCGTCAATACGTTTGTAAGCTACATTTCAGCTCCTGTTTCGACTGCTTATGTCCGTACCGGCCTTACACATGCTTTATATAGGGTGTCCCAAAAGTAGCAGAACGGTCGACTATTTCTCGAAATAAACATGGTATCGAAAAACTGAAAAATATGTTTTCAATAATTTTCAAAAATCTATCGAATGACACCAAACCCGACCCCTACTCTATCCGCTAGAGGTGGGGTGGGGGGTAACTTTGAAATCTTAAATGGAAACCCCCAGTTTTTATTTCAGATTTGGATTCCTTACGTAGAAATAAGCAGCTATTATTCGAGACATTTTTTCGAATTATGGATAGATGGCGCTATAATCGGAAAACATAATTTATCGTGATATCATAGGTAAATTATAGAAGAAGCCTACATGGCAAAAACGATTAAGGTCACTTTTATTCATTTTGTATAAAAGTTAATTCTAAAGTTCAAATACTAATTTTTAAAACGATAAAAATATTCTTAAGACTGTTATGTTTTTTTTTCATTTTTTTGTCAAATGTCAAAGTCAAAAAATTTCAAAAAGTCAATACTTGTCAAAAATTTCGCGTGTTGAAAAATAAAATAAATCGATATGAAACTCCTCCAAAAAAACATCTTTGTATACTTTCCATTTTGATATTTTTTTTTATTTAGCTTAATGTCTCGACAACTAATGGCCCTTGGAATTTTTGTTAAATTTTGTAAAATATATTTATATTATTTTGATTTTTTAATTTTAATCAACCTATTCTAGGTACAACACTGGTAACGTCACTTTGACGTAAAAGGTGCGTTTAAACGGGATGAAATTAAAAAAAATTGGCTCCTAGATACGTAAGCCTGTAAACTATTCAATGATCGTAACTGTACATATTAACGCAGACCAAGTAGCACTTGTTTGCCAAAATTATTCTCTGTTTGATTTCTTTCATTATGGAGTTGTGGTTGATCATCAGGAAGCCAAAGTACCTATGTGAATTTGTTCACCACTTCAAAGGTAGAGTTATTAATAGTAAATTGGGGACCGATGTTTCTGGTTTTGTTGATGTCATCGTTTTGGTTTTTCCCGATTTGTAGGCTAATATTATTTGAAGCATTTGAGAAAGTGGTGTACATTTCTTCTACTCCTGCTTTATTTTTTTAATTCGTGAAAATTTGTTAAAAATATTCTGTTGTCTATTCGGGCGTCTCTAGTGTTCCAAGACTATGTTGAAAAGCAGGCACGCCAGCGCATCTCCCTGCCGCAGTGCAACATGCGTTTCAAACGCTTGTGTTTGTTCACCCTGTATTACCACTTTGCAAATAACTTTACGCATTGTAGCCCTTACCAATCTTATTAGTTTATTGGGAGGTTAGAACGTAGGTCTATCTAACAGTACCAATTCCATTTGTTAAAGGTATTGTATTGCATTGAAAATATTTATCGCAGGCTTTTTTGTAAATGCGTATTCTCTGACCTCATGTACATAAAAGAAATCAGGACGCATCCCTGAAAAGTACATTCATTATCCCAGTCTTGAACATTCCAGTTCGCATGTTTTCTCGCAAATCTCAATTTATTTACACGGTATTTTCTGGTAACGGTGTAAAAGAATCCTAAATTCCGTACCCTTCATATTATATGGAAAACATTAACTGATGCCAAACTGATGTAAAATCCAATAAATATTATGGTTAATTTTTTTCTGAAATATCTTTATTTCTTTCTGCACTATATTTTTGTTTTTGATTTTAATTTTTAGAAGTATGTACAAAGACAATATAAATTTACTAGCAGATTTTGTAAGGATTTTTGGTGTATTTTTATGTCCGAATCAATACTTTTTTGATGAAGCGTAGAAACATGCATAATGTAAAATTACGATAAGTAGGTACATACTTCAGTTCAATAGACTGGACTAACATTTTATATCTTTGTATGAATTCTTGATCTACACTCACCGGCACAATTGACCGCCCACATTGTACTTCTTTCAATTTGCAGAAATTGTCAATCTTGGACTACATTTTATAAAAGATACGGTGAAAAGTACCGTTGAGGAAAAGAAAACATACATTTATTGAAAAAAGTCGTTTATCAAGGAATGCTTAGCAAAAATTCAATGTTTAAAAATCTTCAAAGAAAATTCAAACAAACATTTTTTAAAAATCATCTAATTTAAAAAATAGGAGTATGAATAATTAGTGTTGCCGCCTATGGCCCCTAAGGATTTTTTGGAGCCGGTTGGAGAATACATTCAGGATATTCTGGGTATCCGATTGGGGGATATTGTGCCACTCCTCTACCACAGCCGTCTTAAGCTATCCGAAGGATATAGGAACTGGTATTCTTGCTTTTACCCGCTTTGAGGTTGTTCCAAATGTGTTCAATTGGGTTAAGATCGGGACTGCGTGCTGGCCTGCACTGCAATTCGGGATGACCCCTTCATTGTCAGCAACGTGTTGAGAAATCGCTTTTGCACCGCTTCTGAAGCACGTGCGCGTCTTTTTGAAGTGAAAAACGTTAATGTGAGTGAACGTACCATTAGAAGAAAACTGACAGAAAAAATTATTTTGAAAGCTTTCCGCCCAGCTCGCGCCCCCAACTACTCCCACAGCATCTTAGAACTAGACTTGGTTTTGCGCGAGAATGTGCTGACTGGACTGTGGTTGAACTGAACAATATACTGTTCTCAGATGTAAGCAGAATAGCCCTAATGGGTCCAGATGGACGTCAACGTGTCTACTGGCGTCAAAATAAAAGGTTTCTTCCATGTATTATAACCGAAACAGTGGCTTACCGAGGAGGGTCAATAATGATTTGAGTGGCACAATATCCTCCAATCGGATACCCAGAATATCATGAATGGATTGTCGAACCGGCTTCAAGAAGTCCTTAGCGCCAGAGGCGGCAACGCCCATTATTAATACTTATATATATTTTTTTTTAATTATACTATGATTTTCAAAATTATGTTTGTTTGAATTTTCTTCGAAGATTTTTAAATACTGAATTTTTGCTAAGCATCTCTTAATAAACGACTTTTTTAAATAATTTTATTGTTTTATTTTCCTCAATATTAGTTTTCACCGGAGCTTTCAAAAAATGTGTTCCAAAATTGAGAATATCTGCAAATTGAAAGAAATACAAGGTGAGCGGTTAATTGTGCCGGTGAGCGTATTATTTCCGCTACTTAGAGCAGTCATCAGCGGTAAAAAAAAACTATAAGACCGTGGAATTTTGAGAATCAACACCGATTTTAATGAAAATTTGGATTCAAGCTCGGTTGACCCTCTTCTTCAACATCTACCTCTAGGGGATGAACATGTTTTCAATCAAAATAACCATGGAACTCGGTATATTGACCAATTTTGAGTAAATGTTGTTCTTTAATTTCTTTTGCAAAGTTGATACTTTCCAAGTTATTAGCGATTGAAACTATGTATTTTTCATTGAAAAAACTCACGTTTTAAAACCGTTTTTCATGATTAACTTAAAAAAATTTAATTTTATAGAAAAGATCATTAAGAACAAAATTGTAGCTAATAAAAAAACAAAGAGATTCGCGTTGGAAACACCTATGTAAACCCAATGACGACTGAGTTATTCTCTTTAAAGGGTGGTTATTTTCGAAGAACCTCGAAATGTAGAACATTCAATCTCAAATAACTCGAATGTGGTGCAATTTTTTGGGAAAACTGAAGAGACATCTTCTAAAGTCCATTAAAAAAACCTTTCAAATGAGCTTTGATAAAAGTTTTGCATAAGAACTGACTGACTTCTGATGGCAATAAAGTCGCTCTCTGCTTTTCTTTTAATGTAACAATAATTAAAACTTCGTCATTACAATTCTAATAGAAATGAATATCTTCCCACTTGACATTAACTTTATTTAGGTACAATTGATACGTCCGAAAATTTAACTCACTTCACCTAGTCCGAAAATGCTTCCTAAGCCAAGCCGCACACCAAAGAAACATGAAACGAAAAACATGAAACATGAAACGAAAACATGTTTCATGAAAAGAAAACACTGCTAAACAAATCTCAAAGTCCGCCTACCAATGAAACGAGTGTGATTCATGCTCATGACACATTTTTATTTTCGGAGAGTTTCATACATGGCCGGACATATATTTGTTTAGCAGTGGTTTATTTCCATGAAACGTAATTTACGTTTCATGTTTCTTTGATGTGCCTTAGGAAGCTAGAGTTCTTTAAAAATGGCGTCTTGTAATTAGTTTTTTAAAATACATAGCTCCAGAACTCCATGTGATATGACCGGTTTGGAATGCTTACTTTAGAAAAAAATAGTTCATTAAGCCGAAAATTACATTTTTATAATTTAAAAAAAGTGTATTTTTATATGTATATTCAATAAATCTAAAAGTATTCATAATATGAAAAATGTTTCAAATGTTAATTGTAGGATTTTTTTACTGAAAATTTTTATTCCTTTTTTTTGGTTTTTGTATAATGAATGCTTTTAGGTTTATTTACGAAAATGCATTTTTTTTAATTGTAAAAATGTCATTTCACATTTCATCAACTATTTTTTCTAAACTACGCGTTCCAAATCGGTCAAATCACATGCATGGATCGTATCAATTATACCTAAATAAAGTTAATTTCAAGTGGAAAACTACTCATTTCTATTAGGATTGTAATGACGACGGTTTGATTATTGTTAAATTTCAAAAAAAAGCAGGGAACTACTTTATTTTCGTCATGAGTCAGTCGGTTCTTATGCAATAAACTTTTATCAGAGCTTATTTGAAAGGTGTTTTAATGAGCTTTAATAGATGTATCTTAAGTTTTTCCAAAAAATTCCACCACACCACACCGCACCACATTCGAGGAATTTAAGATTAAAGGTTCTCCATTTCGAGGTTCTTCGAAAATAACCACCCTTGAAAGAGCATTAACTCAGTCTTCATTGGGCTAACATAGGTCTTTCTGACGTGAATCTGTTTGTTTTTTTATTACCTACAATTTTGTTCTTAATGTTCTTTTCTATAAAATTAAAATTTTAAGTTGTTCATGAAAAACTGTTATGAAAAGTGAGTTTTTTTTAATGAAAAATGCATAGTTTGTAACAAACAAATATCTAACAATAAAACACTGAAAACGTTTGTTTTCTATACTTCCACAACATTTATTACAACTATGTAACTACAGCTGTTTCGGCAAAGTGCCTTTCTCAAGTGATTAGTTTACAATGTGTTTGCCTTTTTAAGTTTTTAACTGAAGAGGTTGAGGAGTGGGGAGCTGTTTGTCTCGAGTTGGTCATTCAGAATTATATCTGTATTTTTCAGCTTATTAATTTCCATAGATTCTAAAAAAGATAGCTTAAGGCCTTTATTTTGGATATGCAGAATTTGAAACTCTTCATTGAAAGAATGATTATGATCTAGAAGGTGAAGTGCGTATGTAGAGGTGTCTGTTTTTCTATTGTTCAAAGCCCTTTTGTGTTCTGCTATCCGTTTGTCAAAAGTTCTGCCAGTTTGACCGATGTACGTTTTCGGACAGTCACCACAAGTTAGTTTGTACACACCACTCTGTAGTTGCTTTCTCTTTCGGCTTTTATTGTTCTTAATATATTTTCTTAAGTTGTTGTTAGTTCTGAAAGCTGGTGTTATTCCTTTCTTTTTTATGTATCTGGCTATTTTTGTTGTTATCTTGCCAGTATATGTGAGAGAGCAGAAGGTACTGGGTTCTTTCGGTGGTGGTGGATACACTAATTTCAGGGCTTTCTTATGGAGGTTTTGGTTTAAAATTTTGTTAACTGTTTGTTCGTTATAGCCGTTGTTTACTGCTATTTGTTTAATGATGTTTAGTTCTATCTCGAAGTTATTTTTTGTCATGGGAATTTCTGTCAGTCTATGTATCATGCTATGGTAGGCTGCTAATTTGTGTTGTGTAGGATGGGATGATGAATTGTGTATAGTTGTGTCAGTATGGGTAGGTTTATGATATACGGAGAACTCATGTTTGTTGTGTAGTCTGGTAATCGTTACATCTAGAAAGTTTATGGAGTTATTCTGTTCTGTTTCTGTTGTAAACTCAATATTACTATGAAGTGAATTAATGTATGATAGAAATTGGTTAAGTTGTCTGTTAGTTCCTGTAAAGCATACTAGTATATCATCCACGTATCTCCACCAATATAAGAACTGTTTAAATACGGGATGTTTAGAAATTGTTGTTTCAAGTTGGTTCATAAATATATCTGATAGCAATGGGCTTAGAGGATTACCCATAATAAGTCCTGCACTGTTGTTTGTGTATATTTGATTATTTAATTCAAAATAGTCTTGATTTATGCAAATTTCAAGAAGGTGTAAAATTTCAGATGCAATGATCGGATTTGTACTATTATGGTCTAAAAGATTTTTAACTAAAACAAAAGTTTCTGTAGAAGGAACACTAGGAAAAAGATTTTTTACGTCAAATGAAATTAGTCTGGAGTTGTTGGGCAATTCAAAATGTTGGATTTTATTAACTAGTTCTAGTGTATTTTATACAGCTCCGTCATATAAACTTTCAAAAAAACTGTCAGATATTACAGAATACACTAAATTTTCACCTAAATTCACAGTAAA
This sequence comes from Diabrotica virgifera virgifera, assembly GCF_917563875.1. Taxonomy (NCBI): domain Eukaryota; kingdom Metazoa; phylum Arthropoda; class Insecta; order Coleoptera; family Chrysomelidae; genus Diabrotica; species Diabrotica virgifera. The sequence goes on along the minus strand of NC_065448.1, from coordinate 97,277,530 downwards.
AAATACACTAGAACTAGTTAATAAAATACAACATTTTCAATTGCCCAACAGCTCCAGACTAATTTCATTTGACGTAAAAAATCTTTTTGACGTAAAAAATCTTTTTCCTAGTGTTCCTCCTACAGAAACTTTTGTTAAAAATCTTTTATACCATATAAGTACAAATCCGATCATTGCATCTGAAATTTTACACCTTCTTGAAATTTGCATAAATCAAGACTATTTTAAATTCAATAATCAAATATACACAAACAACAGTGCAGGACTTATTATGGGTAATCCTCTAAGCCTAAGCCCATAGCTATCAGATATATTTATGAACCAACTTGAAACAACAATTTCTAAACATCCCGTATTTAAACAGTTCTTATATTGGTGCATTGGTGGAGATACGTGGATGATATACTAGTATGCTTTACAGGAACTAACAGACAACTTGACCAATTTCTATCATACATTAATTCACTTCATAGTAATATTGAGTTTACAATAGAAACAGAACAGAATAACTCCATAAACTTTCTAGATGTAACGATTACCAGACTACACAACAAACATGAGTTTTCCGTATATCATAAACATACCCATACTGACACAACTATACACAATTCATCATCCCATCCTACACAACACAAATTAGCAGCCTACCATAGCATGATACATAAACTGACAGAAATTCCCATGACAAAAAATAACTTCGAGATAGAACTAAACATCATTAAACAAATAGCAGTAAGCAACGGCTATAACGAACAAACAGTTAACAAAATTTTAAACCAAAAACTCCATAAGAAAGCCCTGAAATTAGTGTATCCACCACCACAGAAAGAACCCAGTACCTTCTGCTCTCTCACATATACTGGCAAGATAACAACAAAAATAGCCAGATACATAAAAAAGAAAGGAATAACACCAGCTTTCAGAACTAATAACAACTTAAGCAAATATATTAAGAACAATAAAAGCCGAAAGAGAAAGCAACTGCAGAGTGGTGTGTACAAACTAACTTGTAGTGACTGTCCGAAAACGTACATCGGTCAAACTGGCAGAACTTTTGACAAACGGATAGCAGAACACAAAAGGGCTTTCAACAATAGAAAAACAGACACTTCTACATACGCACTTCACCTTCTAGATCATAATCATTCTTTCAATGAAAAGTTTCAAATTCTGCATATCCAAAATAAAGGCCTTAAGCTATCTTTTTTAGAATCTATGGAAATTAATAAACTGAAAAATACCGATATAATTCTGAATGACCAACTTGAGACAAACAGCTCCCCACTCCTCAACCTCTTCAGTTAAAGACTTAAAAAGGCAAACACATTGTAAACTATATCATTCTCGTCCCGGACGTCGAAGAGTAAGGTCACTGCTAGCACACCCCACTCTTACCGACGAACAGCGAGAAGCCTGAGAGCACCAAGTGCTGAAGAAGCGGCGCACGGTTAGCCCTAAGCTATTAGTTTGGAACCAGAGTGAAAAACCAACGACGCTTGGCCGTGTAAACCAAAAAGGTAGACGGATTGCGGGGTTTCAGAGGAATACTCTGGCCCTGGGCTCGAGCGAGTTCGCTCGCCCCGAACTCTACCTAGTGTTCACACACGGTTACAAGAACAAGTGCGAGTAAAGGGGCCAAACTAACTGCGAAAAAGGCTTTCAACGAGGGACCCACCAGCAGCAGGGTAAACTGCACCCATCAGGTAGTTATAGTCACTGTCTAACGCCGGAAAAGCACGGAGGGGTGGACAAGCCACCTTTATCCCTGGGGTTTACCCCCCAGAACACCTTGAGGCTGAGGTGCCCTCCGATCGCTAGACTTGCATCCTCCCCCATTTGTCATGCCTTCATCTGTAAGGTCCGTCAGCTCCACCCGGTCGCTTCGTCCTCGGACGACGACCTCGACAAGCGTTGCCACCACCACCACCACCACTACAGCCACCACTACAGCCAACCAGTTCTCTTCCTTGCAACAGGAAGGCACTGTACCCCCATTCAGAGGCTACAACCGTCTCACGGCGGAGCTAGGCCTCGAGACGCTTAGCGCGGAGATGCAAATCGTCCGCGATAAGTATCGCGAGGCCTACCTTCGCATCGAGCGGGACGACGCCTCCAACCCCCTTCTGCAGCGATATGCAAACGATTTTCCGCCTCTAAGAACACCAGCACAGGCTGGTCCTCAGCGTCAGAGCGCTCGGAATATACATGGTGCCATACCAAAAATCCCAACCCAACCATCAAAACAAGCACCCCAACATTCGCAACAACAACCATCTCAACAGCAACCCTCTTCTCAACAACAAGCATCCATCAGCACTACAAACAATCCTGAACCCAACGATTTCGTCTTCCAAAGAAGACAACTAAGACAAATGTCTTACGCCAATGCCGCAGCCAATCCACGCCCCAAAACCCAAGCCAGAAACCAAAACGTCATTAACGCCATAAACGATCCTACACTGTCCGAGTATCTCATCAAAGATCTCCCAAAAGATCTTTGTAACAAACGCACCTTCTTTCGGCAAATAAATGCCACCACTCTCCTGTCCAACAAAATTCATTCTTGCAAAGTACTCTCACATGGAATCGCACATCTTCGACTTTTCAATTCGATAAATGCAGGGGATATTGAAAAAGCTATCCACACAGCAACTGGCCAAACCATGGTTACGGTCCACAGCCGTAGCAGAAATGCTAACACTTCCGCCAAAGAGCCCACCTACCTCCTCTGCATTACTGGAATCGACGTGGATTACTCCGAGCAGGAGGTCACCGACTTGCTCACAGAACAGCAATTCCCGGTCGAAAGACTGTGGAGAGTCAAAGCTTATAAAACAGGCAAGGACTCTAAAGTGATCAAGGTGGTGACCAAATCCTTGGAGAAATTCACGTCAGCATTGAGCCGAGGCATAACTCTAGATGGCGAAATCTACAATGCCGAACTTCCTCATGGCTCCGACCCTACAATCCCCACTCCAAAATATTGCAGCAAATGCTGCATAAACGGACACTCCATCGACGAATGCCCTCAAAAAGCATTCGTCTGCCCCCACGGCGGCGGCAACCACAAATCCAGCGCCTGCACCAAACAGCAGGAACCCAAATGCCCGAATTGCGGCGGTGACCACCCCGCATACTCCAACAAGTGTCCACAAAGACACACCATCCCCTCCGCCCAACACGAAATACAGCCACTTACGATCGAAAGATAATTCCCCCCTTTTGAACTCCCTACAGAAACAAAGAACATCTTGTCCATTCAGACTGCTCTGTTGCTTAACTTGTTGCCCGAACTTCGTGAACATATCGCTGCAATCACGGCTAATCTGATTAGCCAAGTCTACGACCACTCGACAGTGGTCCACGGGTACGGGAGCAATGTCACGGTGACATTCCGCTCCAACCACTAAACACCCTCCCTTTATGGATTTCACCCTAGGCACAGTCAACTGTCAGGGTCTCTCCAAAAAGAGACCCCTCATCAAGAATATCCTGTCGAAGCATAACATCCAGATCCTCGCACTCACAGATACTCTGTCGAAAAACGATCCACACTTCGCAGGATATTCGATCATCCATCGAAGCCGCTGTCAGGTTTCACGTGGGAATGGTATTCTCGTGAAACACGAAATACCGCACAACACACACACATTCCCACAAAATTTTCGTCCACCTGATGTGGACTTCCTGGCAATTGACGTGCATATCCCCAATAACGAAACCCTCACGATAGTCTCTTACTACAAACACCCGGATCAACCACTCAACAGGCATTTGCTAGAGTACTTTTCGAGGCTCGGCAAGGCTGTGTTGATGGGCGATCTAAATTGTAGACACACACAGTTTGGTGATCACCGTCAAAACCCAGAAGGCATCCGCCTCACGGATTATCTACTAGACCTTCCCATTTCAAGAATCACCAACACTGAATTTACGTTTTTGAACGCCAATGGGGCCTCTATTGTCGACCACATCCTAGTTACTAGTAACATTCTGGATCGGTTCGGGGATAGATGCCACATAGGCGATTCAATAACGTCAGACCACGTACCTCTTCTTGTCGACACCGACATACTCATTCCAAAACAACCAAATCCTCCAAGATCTATAAGAGACTATCGTCACGCTAACTGGACTGAATTCCAAAACTTCATCACACAAAATCTCCCTATGTTAGGCGAACTCGATACTAACGATAGTATCGACACCAGTGCAACCGATATCGAGAACCTCATCACTGAGGCGATCACGCACGCAATTCCACTCAAACAAATTACCTATACATCACCGGCACTTCCACAATACATCATTGCCAAAATCCAACAAAAACGACGTCTTCTACGTCAATACAAGGCCAACAGAAACCCACTAATCAAAACAGAATACAACCGGATCTGTGCCAGGATAAAGAGGGAGATATCTGTCCTAACGGCTCGCCGGTGGGAAGATGCTACCTCAAAACTGGACTACAGAGACGGAGGTAAATTCTGGCAAAAATTCAAAGTCCTAACAAAACAAAAACTATCTCAACCATCCCATCTGTTGGTCAACAATCACATAGTCAATTCCCCAGAAGGGAAAGCCGAAGCATTCAGAAATTCGCTTCAAAACAATTTTCAAACGCCAGATAACCCGAACTTTGATCGCATATTTAAATTCAACACAGAATACATAGTAAATGTTACTCTCAACCACTACATTCCAGTCTATGATCCTATCATGGACCCCCTCACCGACAGGGAAACGGAGAGCTTTTGTCAAATCGGCAAAAACAGCGCTCCCGGACCTGATGGCATCAACCGAAGGTGCCTCAAAAAACTTCCAGAGAGTATCATTCCTCTTCTAACTAAAATATTCAATGCATGTCTCAAAAACAGCCACTTTCCTACTCCTTGGAAAGTGGCCAACACCATCATGCTTTTGAAAAAAGGCAAACCCCCAACCGACGTGGAATCCTATAGACCAATTTCATTAATCAATACTCTGGGTAAAGTTTTTGAGCTAATCCTAAAAGAGAGGCTCAATAACTTTCTCGAAAACCACAATATCATACCAAAATTCCAATATGGATTCCAGTCAGGTAAATCTACTAAACATGCATTAATAGATTTCACTACCAAAGTTACTCAAACCATCAACGATGGTTCATTCGCCATAGCCACATTTCTGGATGTGCAGAAGGCTTTCGACCAGGTCTGGCACGACGGGCTTGTTCGGAAACTTCTGGACATCGGGCTACCATTGCAATTTACCAAAATTGTACACTCCTACCTCCACAACCGTACTGTCAGAGTTAAAATAGGCGATCAAAAGTCCACCCCCTTCACTCCACAAGCTGGAGTTCCCCAGGGTTCAGTCCTAGCGCCGCTGTTGTACATCATCTACAACAGCGACATCACTAACCAAAATATCCCAGGTACTCGGCTGTTTCTCTATGCGGACGACACGACTCTGCTCTCAACTACCTCTCGATACAACCCAAGACTCCTCTTCAGAAGAGCCCAGGCTCTGTTGGACGGCGTCGGCGAATGGTGTTGTAAGTGGAGAGTCACGCTGAACGCGAACAAAACAACAACAATTGTGTTTCGCGCCCCTTCTGTGTCAAATAGAATCATTTGCAATGATGACGACCAACATCCTCTGAGTCTGTTGGGAGAAAGGCTTGTTGTTAGCCCGACTGTGAACTATTTGGGAGTACTGTTTACCAGGACTCTCAACTGGGACGCAGATCTAAAGGCAACTTTAGATAGGGTAAGGAACAGGGCCAGACTTCTCAACGCTCTCTCGGGAAAAATTGGCAAGACACACAAGAAAACTCTCATTCACACTTACAAGACCTTTATTCGACCCGTCATGGAGTACAAATCATGTATCTACTCTCTTTGCTCAAGACAAAAACAGGAGAGGTTGCTGAGGACAGAGCGTAGAGTCTTGCGTAGATGTAACTATGAGCACTGGCGATATCACTCAAACGAAATCCATAACATCTCGAACACCCCCAAAATCACCGAGAGAATAAACTCTCTGAACAGGAACTTCACAATCAAAGTAATCAACGGCCCCCCTTCCGACACACAAGAATCTCTCAAATGTTCCTGTTCATCTTCCGGCCACGTACTCCACCGAAAGCCCAAACGCAAAAAGATTCATGTACCGTCCGCTCTAATGCAAACATGCATTGACGAACTCCCGGTGGAGTACGAAAACATCCTTGAGGCTACCCCGTTAGCCTACCGTACCCACCTCTAACATTTCCTCTTCCCTACCCCGAACAGGGAGAAGTTGGTTTTTTGCGGTTTCCCAACTTCATTGCACAATTATACCTGTTCGTCCCAAGAAAATAGCCGCAACTATTTTCTCCACTCGAACGCACACTGTCCACGCTGCGCTCAAAGCCACCTCCTGACCGCCGACGAGGGACGCAGGTTCGCCTGTCGTTGTACAATGGTTTCTAGGGAGACTGGTCGAGAGCAAAGCACGGACAGTACACATAAATGTCTATGGAACCAACAACAATCCATCAAACTTTCTTCTCTGTTGACTTCTTAGCCTTCTGGACACCACCGTCCGGCATAACCCAGGATCCAAGAACACCAGGACACGGCGCTTGCCCCAGTGTGTTTTTCGGACTGTTTGCTTTTGCTGCCAACACTAAACATTCACCTCAAACCCTGAAGAGGACAAAATCCTAAACGGGGAAGCACATTGAACGCATTTCTTCTTAGCATTTTCTAGACAAGCAAATCAAACAATGTGATGATGATGATGATGTAAACTATATCACTTGAGAAAGGCACTCTGCCGAAACAGCTGCAGTTACATAGTTGTAATAAATTTTGTGGAAGTATAGAAAACAAAGGTTTTCAGTGTTTTATTGTTAGATAAATGAACTTCCATCAAGTAACGGTCGAATCCATCAATTAATCAAATAATAAAGTATCAATTTTGCAAAAAAAATTTATAGAACAAAATTTACTCAGAATTGGTCAATCTATCGACTTCCATAGTTGTTTTGATTGATAAAATTTTCATCCCCTAGATGGGGTTGTTTTAACCCCAGGGCAAAAGCCCCTTCGGCGTAGGGTAGATTTTGACAAAGGTTACAAATACTACCTAAATCCAAATTTTCAAGGAAATCTACCTTGATTCTCAAAATGCCACGAGAAAATGGCTGTTGATTGGACTAACTGTCATGTTTTTACAGCTTCCGTGAAGAATATCCTATAAAATTTCAATTTTCGTTTTCATCAACAAACATATTTTCGTTTGCTGTAATACGTACTGATTGATAAATTAGGACAAACTCTGATTTCCCCCAAACACTAAACTAGAAACTTGGGAAACAACTATTCAAGTTCTCGTGAATGAAGACGAGGAGATTGATTGTTGTTTTAGGGGAACTAAAAGGCTCTTGCGATTTGTTATTTCATGGTTTGGAATTGAAACAAAAATCCGTAGATTAAACTTATCTCCTAAGTATTTTCTTGGCTTCGAATGGTTTAGTCTTTTCTAATATTATTAATCCGATACCGCCGCACTACATATTGAGGTCTTGAAACTAAGTCAAGTCGAACAATTAATTAGAAACATCTTAATAGAAAAAACGTGGAAAAATAAAAGAACTACTCTTGCTTACCAGAAATGTTTATTAATTTTATTATTTTAAGAATGGTTTCATTTGGTATATTCTTTAACATTTAAAATACAGTTCCAAAACTATTTTCTTTCTGATACCTTTCATCTTCAAATTGTATAGAAACTAGCTGATTAATTGCCAAATTTTGTCCGTGGTAAAATCAGTCACTGTTTAAGTTTTTCAAAAAATGTTGTTCAGTTCCACTCAAATGGTGCAAATTGTGTTGAAATTGCAAAGTAATAGATAGAATAATCGATATTATAAAAATGTCATTTTGACAAGTTAATATTGGCCTCGAAAAAACACATGAATGTAGGAGAAAGGATAAGATATACACTACGTAATTAATAAAAAAAATAGTCAAATGGTGAAGCAACGTTTTTTTTTTTTTTTTTTTTTTTTATATGGCTTTGGCAGTTTGCCATACAGCCAGTTACATGTTTTTTTTTAATCTCATTAGGAGCAGTAAAAAGTTTATGAATTATTTTCAATTAAATATAGACTAGAATAGATAAATTTAAAGTTGGAAATCAATACAACAATTAGTGAAAAGAAGAGAAAATTTTATATATATACATACACATTAACAAGGGTCACACGCTTCACGTCCAGGGGCCCATCAGGACAAGCAACGTTTTATTAAACTAAATGTACACAATTACAGTATGACAATTAGTGTAGGAAACAAAGGTTGACCTTTCAAAATGGACACAAGTCCGGTTTTATTTTTTTTCTGGTATATCAAGGGGTGCTTATTATAAGACTTACTTTTTCTGAAAAAATTTCGCCCCGGAACCCCCTTTTCACCTCTTTAAAGGGGGTAATTTGTGGTTTTTGCGGAACGTAGCCCTTCCTGTACCTTCTACAAAATATTTCTTTTATAGAAATATGAAGAGGACTATATTTTCTACGATTTATTTCGCGACAGCATCTGTCTATCATCCACCGTTTAGCGGGGGTGGCGCACCAAAGTTGACAAGTTTTTAAAAAAGATGTTTTAAAAAAATATATTTTTTCCTAACTGTAACGGAAATTAAGAACAAATCCTGCGGAAATTATTCACAAATAATTGATTGATTTTTTGGTATAGGTTTTACTTAAAGGTAATTGCCCTTTTTTTAATTACAAGGTGTTACATTTTAAAAAACCCCTTTTTATACCATTTGAACCGTTTATGCTAGAGTAAAAAGACTTTCAGCGATTACCCATGTACTGGTTCTGTTTACAAATTTGTATAATGCAGCCCCATTTTTCCCCGGAACCACCCCAAAAAAAGAAGAATTAATAAATAAAGTGATTTTTTTGGAATCCTTCACACACAATGCCCTTTATTAATATGCTTCCTATATCATTTTGTGCACGTTATTATTACCCATGCATGGACATCAAAAGCGATTTCCTAGTGCAACCCATGTAGCCAAAAAAAATAAATAAAATGAGGGGTTGAAAATGTTTTTTTTTTGCTTTTTGATCCGTATGGGCATATGCTTCATCAATAGTGCTTTTCAAAAATATATATGGTTATTGCAATATCCCTGTGAAAACCACCCCTATCCTTGAAAATATACTGCAGAAACTACCCCTATTCCTTGGCGAGCATATTTTTAAGATTTTCTCATTACCTATGCATTCTTATTAAACAAAACTTACACAAGGTTAAAGACCACTATTTATTCTAAAAATGAGGTCCTATTAATTTTTTTCGTATAAGCAACCGTTACGGCACAGTGGCGCCGTAACCTCATATATGCTTTGGCGGGCTCCAGTTTTTGTTTTTTTTTTTCGTCATCTGTTCGTTTTATTGATAAAGTACTTATTTAAAATAAAACAACACACTGTAGCCTACAAATTATGACCTATGCACATTTTACAGTCTTTGCTCCCCAAAGCCACAGTGGTGGCCCAAAATCAATTTTTGCATATTCTCGACACCTACACGCATTTTATTGCATTAATGCTACCTTCATAGCACAATATTCACCCCTAAGTGGTCTCTAAGCAGTGTCAGATCCAGGGAGGGGTGATGGGGGCGATCACCCCCCACCCCTCTCAAACCAAGTGATATTATATTTAAAGATTATAAAAATATTCATTTATTTTTATAGAAATACTTATATTATATTAATATTATTTTTATAAGAATGACTTTTTATGCTTTAGCGACAGTGGCGGATCCAGCATCGTTAAGAGGGGGGTGCCAATTGGCTAAATTTCTATAAAAATAATTGAATATTTTTATAATCTTTAAATATAATATCACTTGGTTTGAGAGGGGTGGGAGTGATCGCCCCCATCACCCTTCTCTGGATCCGCCACTGCTTAGCGACCATTTAGGGGTGAATATTGTGCTATTAAGGTAGCATTAATGCAATAAAATGCGTGTAGGTGGCGAAAATATGCAAAAATTTATTTTGGGCCACCACTGTGGCTTTGGGGAGCAAAGAATGTAAAATGGGCATAGGTCATAATTTGTAGGTTACACTGTGTTGTTTTATTGTACATAAGTACTTTATCAATAAAACGAACAGATGACGAAAAAAAAAAACAAACAACTGGAGCCTGCCAAAGCATATATGGGGTTTAGGGCGCCACTGTGCCGTAACGGTTGCTTATACGAAAAAAATGAATAGGACCTAATTTTTAGAGTAAATAGTGGTCTTTAACCTTGTATAAGTTTTGTTTAAAAAGAATGCATAGGTACTGAGAAAATCGTAAAAACATGCTCTCCAAGGGATAGGGGTAGTTTCTGCAGTATATTTTCAAGGATAGGGGTGGTTTCCGTAGGGATGTTACAATAACCATATATATTTTTGAAAAGCACTATTGGTGAAGCATATGCCCATATGGATCAAAAAGCAAAAAACAAAAAAACATTTTGAATCCCCCATTTTATTTATTTTTTTTGGCTACAGGGGTTGCACAAGGAAATCGCTTTTGGTGTCCTTGCATGGGTAATAATAACGTGCACAAAATGATATATGAAGCATATTAATAAAGAGAAGGATTCCAAAAAAATCACTTTATTTATTAATTCTTCTTTTTTGGGGTGGTTCCGGGGAAAAAATGGGCATGCATTATACAAATTTGTAAATAACACCAGTAGATGGGTAATCGCTGAAAGTCTTTTTACTCTAGCATAAACGGTTCAGATGGTATAAAAAGGGGTTTTTTAAAATGTAACACCCTGTAATTAAAAAAAGGGAAATTACCCTTAGGTGAAACCTATACCAAAAAATCAATCAATTATTTGTGAATAATTGCCGCAGGATTTCTTCTTAATTTCCGTTACAGTTCGGGAAAAATATATATTTTTTAAAAACATCTTTTTTAAAAACTTTTCAACTTTGGGGCGCCACCCCCGCTAAACGGTTGATGACAGACAGATGCTGTTGGGAAATAAATCGTAGAAAATATAGTCCTCTTCATATTTCTCTTAAAGAAATTTTTTGTATAAGGTACAGGAAGGGCTACGTTCCGCAAAAACCACAAATTGCCCCCTTTAAAGGGATGAAAAGGGGGGTTCCGGGGCGAAATTTTTTCAGAAAAAGTTAGTCTCATATTAAGCACCCCTTAATATACCAGAAAAAAAGAATAAAACCGGACTTGTGTCCATTTTGCAAGGTTCAACCTTTGTTTCCTACACTAAATAATATCTTCTCTTTTTAAATATTAATCTTTTTTTTTTCTCTCTGATTCTGGCTTTGGTTTAGAACTAGAACCTTTAGCCACTTAATTGTATAACTTATCACTAAGTCAGGGGAGTAATGTGTAGTGTGTGTGTTGAGTAAGTGTCTTGTTACTTTGCAAAGTCGACGTCATTGTCTTTGCAAAGAGACGCTAATTGTTTCCGAACGTCTGCGGTCCCTCCGGTGAGTACCGATCCCACAAGTACAGAAACAATTTTTCATTTATTAATTTATAATAAATGAAAAATTTCTGACCCTGGTAGGATTCGAACTCCCGACCTTTCGTTTCAAAGATAGGCGCTCTTACCACTGCGCCACAGAGGGGGTTAATAATAATCTTAATACATATTATTACACCCAAGGTAGTAGTTTTTTTGTAGATGTATACCACTGGTTAACGCACTATCAAATTTGGAAGGAAGAGAAGGAAAAATTGAAATATTATACCTTACATCTTATACATCCTTGAACAAAAAAAAAACATAGATTTATGCTGGTATCACAGATTAGTAAAGTCAGCTAGATCATTTAAGGAAATCAGAAGCAGCTTTTGTGAACGTGACAACTAACCAGCTGAGGCGTAGGTGTAGAACTATACTAAATTTACAGTCAAGGTGTAGTAGAAATAAACAAACCAAGATACGTTAAATGCTACTAAAAGCACTCCCGAATCATAATTTACAATGTATAAACTTTGGAAATCATGATTTGGTATTTACAATGTATATATATTGTAAATTATGATTCGGAAGTGCTCCTACTAGCATTTAATGTGTCTTGGTTTGTTTATTTCTACTGCATCTTGATTGTAAATTTAGTATAATGTAATACTATAATAATATTGTTCTAAAGTTCTTTTCTTGTGTCGTTTTAATACAATTTACTATTTTGATTGGGATATTCTGTAATATTAATAAAGAAATATGTATGTTAAAGCCGTATTATGATATGTTACAGGCTGTAACAACGGTGTTAAGGAAATAGCGAATATAACCTCTCTCTAGCAAATACTATTACAGCATATTAATATGTAATATTTCTTAGCTATATATTTGATCTTTAACGTTTTCCTTTTTATATTTCATTTTGTAATTATAGTGTTTAGAAATACGTGAGTAAACGCTAATTTTAATTTTTCTTGTAAACTATTACCGAGAAATAACAAGAAAACAAATCCAAAATCACGTACATAATTTAGTGTGGGCTTATTTACATAAATTTAAAATGAGTTCATTAAGGAATTGACCTGTTTGAGTTGACTCCATAGTGATCTTGAAATTCATTTAATTATGCCACCTTGTGCTTCTATTTCCCGAGGAAATAATTAAGAATACGAAAATTGGACATCCAATCATAAAAATAATTTCCTTTTCGATTTCAAAATCATTCATCGTAAATAATGGTATTTACCTACTCGTTGACCTTTGACGTTCTAATTTAACATTTGTGAGAACAAATCAATTGTTGTTGAATTACAGCAAGAAGCTTTAATTAATTCGTCGTTAATTTTTACATAAAGTTAATGAACAAAAGTTTGATTATCTTTGTGTATTTTGAAAATTATAATTAGGTTTTTGTTCATTTCAACAACGTCGCTCTTATATTTTTGCCTGTCACGCTAAGCTTTTTGTGGGTTTAGAATTCAATGTAGAATTTCCCTAATTTTCCTGACTTTATCTCGACTCTGTTTGTTTCCAAACCCGTTATTACATATTTAGCAACTTTTTATTATATTTCTTACTGTCCAGATTTTCACTACGTAAATGAATATTAAAGTTAAATATTTAATATTTATTAAAGTAAAAAAAAATAACAAGTAGCACAAAGAAACATGAACAGCTGTAGAATTAAAAAAAAATATGAATGTGGAAAAACTGCAACACAAAATATCTAATAAACAACAAACTGAACTATTGAAAACGTAATGTGGCCTGTATTAACTAATATTTTTACACACAAAAAAGATAAGACGAAAACAGTATATATGTTACAGTCAAAGCCCGAATTTCAGGCACTCCTAGGTTTGACTAGGCAATCCTCAGGTCTGACTCTCGCATGACGGTCTTAGTCAAAGCCCGAAATAAATTACAGTTTCGGCCTTTGACTAGTCAAACCTAGGAGAGACTAAGTTGGTCAGGCAAAGGTCGAAATTTAATTTTTTGAAATCGGGGTTTGACTAGTCAAACCCCGATCAGCTATTAAAATGTCGTAATTTGTTAGATTAGGTTTAATAAAACGTCATTTTTTAATTTTAATGTTTATTATTTTTATATTGTCGTAATTAAAATAAAAAAAATAGTATTTATTCTCACATGTTGAAGCATTATGGCATTTAGAGTTGCACAATACGTTACACCTTTTACACTTATATAATTTTGAAGAGCATTTCTTATTGCAGTGGCATTTTACAAAGTCTTGTCTTCCAAATTTAGAATATTTCGTACTAATTTTCTTTAGAGACTGCTTAACGTCTGGAACATCTTCGAAATTAAAAAATTCTCTTTGCATTCTATTATTTGAGTTCTTAAAAAAAGTGTATTCATTGTTCCGTATTTCGTACCAACTCTATATAAACCGTCAATTGTTTTATCTTGTATGATACCCAAAATATTTCAAGCATCTATTTTGGCTCTATCAAAGGTATTGTTACAGTTTTTCCGGTCGAAATTGGAGGATTTTTTTTTCATTTAATTATTTCATAGAATAAGCCTGGGATGAAGACCTACGCGTTATTGGACCTTTTCTGTCTGTGCACAACGCATGCATGTAACTTTTCTTTCCAAACCTTTATAGTATGCACCAAGTGTGTTGTCTGCGCACACAACATACACCACCTGATTACAAATTATGCACGTATGTGCGTCAGAGCTCTCTTTTTGGCAAATACAACAAACCACATCTAAAGAAGTAATCTGAATTGTTTGACAATTTTCTTCCTCTCCTAGAGACGACGCGACGGTCCAGGGGCTTCGTTAGTATTATGGTGATCCTTAGTTTTTTCTCCAATTGCACAGTCTTCTTTCACAGTTGACGATGAATTCCCATTCCATCTGTTTGTGCCAAAATAAAATTCATATACTTAATAATCAAACCAAATTACGTGTAAATAATAATCAAACTCAGTTCTCTCAACTCAGACGCATTTTGACAGATTCAGAGTAGGAAACGTACAACACAAAATTTCCTACCTCACAATATTAACAGGTCAAATAAAGGAAGGACTATTGAAGGTTTTCATGCCCTGGCTAATGCTATGAAACAATGAAGTGAAAAAAAAATCCTCCAATTTCGATCGGAAAAACTGTAACAATACCTATCCTCAGCTTTGGTAGAGCCAAAGGAGATGCTCGAAATAGTTTGAGTATCATACAAGATCAAACAATTGACGGTTTATATCGAGTTGTACAATAAACACACTTTTTTCAAGAACTCAAATAAGAGAACACAAAGAGAATTTTCTTAATTTTGAAGATGTTCCAGATGTTAAGCTGTCTCTTAGAGAAATTAGTACAAACCATTCTAAATTTGGAGGACAAAGCTTTATAAAATGCCACTGCAATAAGAAATGCTCGTCAAAATTATGTAAGTGTAAAAGGTGTATTGTGCAACTCTAAATGCCATAATGCCTCAACATGTGAGAATAAACACTATATTTTTATTTTAATTACGACAATATAAAAATAATAAACATTAAAATTAGAAAAATACGTTTTATTAAACTCAATCTAAGAAATTACGACATTTTAATAGCTGATCGGGGTTTGACTAGTCAAACCCCGATTTCATAATAGTACATTATATACCGCGGGACTGAAGTAGTACATTTAATCCTGAAGGTAAAGTTTATGGCCCGACCGCAGGGAGGGCCATAATTTACCTGAAGGATTAAATGTACTTCAGTCGCAAGGTATATACGATACTTTTCGTACTTCCGGTATGATTTTATTAATTATTTCAATAATTTCAATCAGTTTTTTCTCTCTTCAACTCATTTAATAAACTGTCTTTAAAATAAGTTACCATAGTAACATTGCGTTGTGACAGTTATAATTTAGAAACATTGTCATTACTAGTGTCATTGTAAAGAAACATTGTTATTGATAATTATTGGTATCATGAGTGAAGAAGGTGTATCTGATATTGATAAAAGAGCAGCCGAAGTAGGTGAAGAATTGTTACCACCGAAATCTAGAAAACTATACGAGCAGCAGTACGATGCTTTTAAAAAGTGGTGCCGCTTAAAAAATGTGAGACAACCTACTGAAAATGCGCTGTTAGTCTACTTCGATGATAAATCAAAAGCGGTTTGTGCCTCAACTCTCTGGGCACATTACTCAATGCTGAAATCGGTTATTAACATTAGAGAAGATATTGATATAAGTAAATTTCCAAAATTATTAGCTTTTTTGAAGAGAAGAAATGAGGGATTTAAGCCAAAGAAGTCAAGAATTCTCACGTCTGAGCAGGTAGATCAGTTCTTACGGGAGGCTCCGGATGATAAATATTTAATGCTTAAGGTAAATTTGGAAATTTGTTTATATTCAGAAATTTTAAGAAATCAATTTTTTTGTAGGTTGCACTTATTTTGGGCGTTGCGGGAGCTTGTCGTGGAAAAGAGTTGGTTGATTTAGAAATCGACGATGTGAGAGATTTGGGCGATTCCTTCCTAATTGCGATTAGAAACACCAAAAATAAAATTGACCGAAATTTTGTGATCAAAAATTCAGAAAACAGTGCCATCAGTTTTGTGGCGATATTTCGGAAATATGTGGCATTGCGAAAGACAGGGACAACTCATTCAAAATTTTTTGTTCAATACATCAACAAAGAATGTACTACGCGAGTAGTAGGAAAAAACATGTTTGGTACAATTCCACGGCAAATAGCAGCTTTCTTGAAATTAGAAAATGCGACGTCTTATACGGGACATTGTTTTAGACGCACATCTGCGTCTTTGTTAGCTGATTCGGGAGCAACAATAGACGTGCTGAAGAGACATGGAGGATGGAAATCCTCCAACGTGGCCGAGGGATATATTGAATCGTCTATTAAAAATAAACAAAAAATTTCAGATAAAATATTTGGTCAAGTCGCCGATTCGTCCACTATAGTTATGCCACAGTCCTCATTCTCGCTTCCTGTTTCCGCAGGATCTTCGAAACAAACACCAGTTCAATATGAAAAGGACCTATCTGTTACTCGTCAGTTACCTGCTGCATTAACCCAGGAAAGACTGGTCAATATGACGAACTGTCACAATATTAATTTGAATATTAACGTTAATTACCATTCTAATTAATTATATTTTTCAATAAAATATCCCTTAAATTCGTTTGTTTGTGATTTAATCGTTCCGGGAGTTTCGTCAATATTTAATCCCGGAGGGATTAAATGTGACACTTTAGTACCTGTCACAAGGGAGTGAAGTTGTCACTTTAGGCCCGGAAGTACGAAAAATTAAATTTCGACCTTTGCCTGACCAACTCATTCCCTCCTAGGTTTGACTAGTCAAAGGCCGAAACTGTAATTTATTTCGAGCTTTGACTAAGACCGTCAGTCAGACATGAGGATTGCCTAGTCAAACCTAGGAGTGCCTGAAATTCGGGCTTTGACTATAACATATACATAATAGTTATTTATGTATCAAGGGCATAAAATAGGTGTTTATGGACCGCGAGGTGTAAGTAAGGTGTAAGTTGTATTAACACAAGGTCCATAAACGCTGTTTACGCCCGAAATACATACAAATTTTTATGCACGACTGTTTTAATGATCATTTATTAATAAAGATACAAAATTCCTTGCACGATCGTCTTAGTGATTATTTTTTAATGCTTTTTTTCTTTCCACCTTTTGCGAGCAATTTATTATAATATCGTTTCAAAAGTTGCATGAATTTTATAGCTCAATTTACTCATCCTGTATAACAATTCACCGAATCATTTGTATTGGTTAGTTAATAAAAAATGTCATATTGAAAGAAATTTGTGTAAGACATAATAATATGATAGAACAGTAATGTCTATACCTATGTTCGCGTTACCCGAGCAATAAAGTAAATAAGTCAAGAATAGTAAGTCGCCATTATTTATCGTATTGAAAGTTTCATAACACATTTTTTAAGAAGTTCTTTTATAATGGAAACTAGTGACGATGAAACATTTTTTGGAACACCACCGGAAATTTTTAAATCAGCAGAAGATGCAAAATTAAGTTTACTACCCGCTAAATCTAAGAAAATATACGATAAGTTATTGGAAGTTCATAGCAACTTACAACAGAGCACAGTAACAAACCCTAACATTTCTATAAATAATTGTTCAAATTGTGCTATAAATATAAAATTATAGATGTAGGAAACTTATGTTTGATTCCTTTATTAAAATAAAATACAATAAATAAAAACTTTGTGTTTCACTAACCACACCCGCCATCTAACATTACCGCCCGGCGGGCGATAAAGAAGCCCACGGCCGTTAAAGTGACACTTTACGCCCGCCAAATGTATATATAATATTATGGACTTTATCGCCCGATCGTGCATAAACATATTTTATGACGAAAGAGTAAAAGCAACACCTATAAAAAGTTTCTTCGTCGTTTTGGTGTAAACATTACTACAGTCGGAAAAATGAAAGAATACCCATGAACGAACATATAAAACACGCTGTATTCTCTTGTCACCGTGTCACACAAAAATTGGCCAGCGCAGGTACATGTAATAATTATTGTTACATGTACTTGCACTGGACAATTTTCTTTGTGACACGGTGACAGAAAAATACAGCGTGTTTTATATGTTCGTTCATGGGTATTCTTTCATTTTTCCGACTGTAGGTGCCGCTAAGTTGTTCTATCGTTTTCTTAGTCTTCCTAATGATCATATTTACTCTTGGGGAACCGTTTCTGTATTACTTATTTGTTGTCATTAGGTTTTTATGGTCGTTTAATTCTACTCTTATATTTCTTACCCAGTCTTTAATGTTCTCCGCCTTGAGTTTTCGTCTTATATCTGTACTTCTAGCTCTGTGTCTATAGATCTGTTTTTCTAATGGTTTTCATCTCTGCTGTTTCTAGCATTATTTTTGTCTTCCCATCCGTAACTGATTCTTCAGCCCTAATTTACATTTTAGGAGCTTTGCTGTTAACCATGCATTTTGTTTTTTCTTTTGGGAAATTAAGAGATAATAAATTAGGTTGGGAATTGAGAGATTAGTATTGCGTCGTCTGCATAGCAAATTATTATAAGTGGTTTTTCTCCCAATTGGTATCCTTTTTTAGTTCCTACTTTTTTATTATTTCATCCAGGATCAGGTTGAACAATAGAGGACTTAGAGAATCCCCTTGTCTTATCACGTTGCCAGCTTCAATTGTGTCAGTTAGTTCTTCTACTTTTACTTTTATTGTGCTGTTGTGGTAAATATTTTAGGTCGTTTTGAATATTCCTAGAGGTTTGTCTCTTGCGTGCAGTAAGTGGTTAACGTCGTTTAATTTGACCCTGTCAAATACCTTCATGAAACATGGAACTTCATGGGTCCATGAAACATAAATTATATATCGGTTTGTTGTATTCTAATAATTTCTCTTGCACTTGACTCATTATAAAGATAGCGTCGCTGCTTGATCTCCCCGACCTAAAAGTTTGTTGTTATTTATGGTTGTTAATTTTAGTGTGATGTTTAATACATTAATTCCTCTGTAATTCTCTGGGTCCGATTTGTCTTCACAATTCTGTGGAGAACTTCTTCGTTTGTAACTTTGTCTATCCAGGAAATCCTCAAGATGCGTCTATAGCACCATATTTCAAATGCTTCGAGTGTCTTCTGTAGTGATGAGCAAAACAAGAACAAGACCAAGACCAGGCTAGGTCTTGGTCTTGTTCTTGCAAGCTTGGTCTTGGTCTTGGTCTTGCAGCTAAAAGGCAGTCTTGGTCTTAGTCTTGCTGCAAGAGTCTTGCTGGTCTTGCTTTTTTGGTAATAATAATTTGAACCAAACAATTTCGAATAAAATGTACATTGAAATAAATAAAGATGTGAAGAATGAAACTATATTTTTTGCTTTAAAATTTTAACAGAATGTAGAATGTAGTTTCAAACGGATACCAATTTTAACATTATACATTCACCTAATGACCTAATTATTTCTCTCTATATAAAGAGATTAGAGTATATTTTTATAATGGTAATGTTTATCAGTAGGAAAAACCTGCATTTACAACCCTTGTTGCAATTGCCGGCCTTCGGTTGTGTCACGTTGTGTTTTGCATGCTGTCGATACCTGCCGCCTGCCTTCAGACCACGTCTTGAGTCTGGATCGCTGTTTATTGCCCCTGTATTTGAATAAAATGTTAAAGAAAAAAAGCTTCTTACAGGTGCCACAAATGGTTGGGGACCTTCAATTCACGGATTTTACGAAAAGGGATAAACGGTTTATAGTTGTTAACAGATAATGATCTGCTCCTTTCACTCGAACACTGTAGTATTTATCCTACGAGGGTCAAATATAAGAACATAAATTAAATTTTTTTAAGGGAACACAAAAATAAAATATTTTTTACTCTATTTAATCATTATTTAATATAATTAACTTTTTTTTTATAAACTAACTAAAACATACTTTTTAGTAAATACTTACATATTTACCATACCTATTTATAGACCTAATTCTATAACATAATAACTAAACCTAATGGGGAGTTATAAACGCTTAATTCTGTAATTTGTTATCTTGCAGTTCTTTAATTTTATTTAAACTACATTGCTCTCGTAACACGAGTTATTCGCACTTTTTATTTTCACATATTTTTGGATTTAATACCCATTATGACATTTAAAAAGTTGAAAATATTCGCATGTGGGTAGTAAAAACTAGAATTTAAAACACACTGAAATGATGCGCATGCATTTCAAGTGCGGCACATACTATTTGTAGTACTGGCCCTTTCTGGGGAAAACCTAGATTCTTCCAAATAGTTTTCAACTATGAAATCAGTAAAATTCTTTACGCGTTTGTCATCCGGGATTTTCACAAATAATTCAACTTCCAACTTTCGTTGATTGTAAAAAATAATCCAAAAAATAATTTTAAAAATTTCCCAGTATTGGAATTTTTGTCAATATATTCAGAAACTGAACGTAAGCTTTGGATTTTGCGATACCAAGCTTGACACATTACAATCGACAACCAGTTATTTTTTATTCAGGCCACAATGCTTTCACAGCATTGTGAATCCCTTTTCAAAATCTATTATGATATTTTTTGTATTAATTTTAAATTTAACGACCTACATTTTTCCTCGATTATGCGAACAGAATTGAAATAAGTGTCAGTATTTTTATTAGACAAAAAAGCGAAAACTACTGGTACATAAAAACCGTTTTTAATTGCATTTTTTTTAATGGATAACCCTATCTATAATTACATTTTTTTGTCTTACAAGTAATTTCAATTATCCTTGAACTGTCGCCGTTTGAAAACTTGCCTTCTGGACACTTTGAAGGTTGAGAAAATGCAAACCGTTTGACTTAATCAAAACGACTTAAAAATATAACCAAAATATTATGTATTTTAAAAATTCGATATTGTTTAAAGTTTCTTACAATATCAGTATATATTATTGAACTAAAAAAATAAAGACGAAGCAAGTTTTCAATCCTAATAGTAAATTAATAATATTGAAAAATATTAAAAATCACTAAAAGATTTTTAAATTGAAAACTTATTGGTACATTTTCATGGTAACACCTCCAAGACTTCTATAATTTGCAAGTCATATGGATGCTGCAGTGAAGACGAGAGGGAAGGAATTCTACACTTTGCAATTCACATCCCCCGTCTGCAGCCGGCAAAGTTCCAACTGAAAGATGCACCTGGTTACTCTACGGAGTAATACGAAAATAAAATAAAAATGTGTACCATTTTTATTCGGTTGCGATGCGAAGGCAAACCAATGTTACTTTTTAATTAGAATACGGAGTGCAGTCCAGTTCCTTTAACCGCGATTTTCTGCTCTTATTGGAGCTTCATCAGAAGAAACGTAGGCACTGTTCTCCATACTCCAACTAAATTGCATCGAGAGGTTTTCCCACACATCGCAACCAAATGGATGATAATAGGTGGCTAGCGCCATCTGGCAATTGAAAGACGAAGCAAGTAAAAAATGGTACACATTTTTATTTTAAAAAAATAAAGTTAAATAATAAAAACCAATTTTTCCCAAAAAAGTGCAAGAGGCTTGCAGGTTGGTCTTGGTCTTGCGTGGTCTTGCAAGGTTCGGTCTTGGTCTTGGTCTTGTTCTTGCAAGCTTGGTCTTGGTCTTGGTCTTGCAACCAAAAGGCGGTCTTGGTCTTGGTCTTGGTCTTGGTCTTGCTGTAAGACCAAGACCAAGACCGCAAGACCAAGACCAGTCTCGCTCATCACTAGTCTTCTGTGATGCTTCATTTAAAGTCCACGACTCAACTTCATATAGAAGAAAGGAGAAAGCATAGCATTTTAGTAAACGAACTTTTATTTCCACGAAATTTTATTCACTGTTATAGACTATGTTAAATAGTTTGCCCAGGATTTTTAAGTTTTCTTCCTTTATAAATTTCATTTCAGATTTGCCTTGCTTATTTTTAATCCCACGGACTATAAGCTTAGAAAATACATATCAATTATTTTGTGTTATTTAAGCACCATTTAACCTATTTTATAATATAATATAATCGTTTTTGCTTTTTATAGATTCAATAGATTATTATTAGATTAGAATAAATCAACAGCATATTTGTCTTTGTCGGTTATAACTGCTAAATGTATAGCTACTAATTTTATTTAGGTATATACAAAATATTTAATAAACAATAACTATCTGTTATTTCGTTTTTAACAACCTTGAAGCGTCTTCGTGACGTATCGTTCCTGGTTCCTTCTCTCTCCAATACATTTCTATTCTAGTTCTTAACTTTAATCTTTTTTATCTAAATAGTTCTATTTGATCCCCCTTTTTAACCACTTCCAATAAAAACAATTGAAACAGCTTACTCTCCATTACACAAATGAAAAACCTAATTTAAGTCCGCTGTATTTATTTTAACGGTTCCATATATCTTGATTAGCCAAATCCCATGACTCAGTCATTGGCTGCGAGATACCTATCAATGGATAAAAATAAAGAAATTGGGGTGTAACATAATCGACCAAATTCCCTGGGCTCTCGTACCTTTTTCTATAATCTAATCCCTGACTGGAGGGATGAAGGGACAAAATCTCGCGTTACGAGGTCATCAGTTTGTTTTCTGAAACTTTAGACTCCCCATCAAACGTTTTCTCAGCGTCAGAGGCTGCATCAATTGCATAATCGACTACTACTACATTGTTGCCAATGTCGAAAACTGAGTGGAATTATACGTATGGATATTTCTTATACAGTTCCTAGTAATAAATGACAAACATTGTAAATTTATAATAAAATATTTTATCACTACCAAATATTATTTGTGAGAGTTTGGCCCTGCATGGAGATAAGTAATGTTGTTCCTAACACGGGCTCCGTAAAATTGTTATTTTTAAGCGATAAAACAAAGTTATAAATTGTGAATTCATGCCTAATTATAGTCGATATCTGTAAGTGTACAAGATTTAATTAATTTCTTTGTAACAACGTTATGAATTTAATATATTGGGACAGTTTGTTAAGAGGAAACAGTAGCGATCAACAGGTAGCTAAAACGCGTTCCAAGATTGCGGATGTAATTTTGAATATTTTTTCGAGATATTTGACACACGTATTCGTAATATAATAAAGAATGGCGGTACAGAGCCCAATTTGAAAAATATATTAATATGTGGAAATTACTCTGTAATTAAATACAATATTAAAAAACGAGCCTGTACCGCCATTAAGAAGAACAAAAAAATACATTCGTATTTGAATCGTCGGTGTGTTAACACGTTTTGTTTTTTGTTCTGTTTAGCTGTCGACATACACGAGTGTGTTATTGTTATTTTGTTATTGTTATTGGAGTGAACGAAACTGTAAGTTTTGCACCAGCTTTGTTTAATTTATTTTATGTTTTGTTTATCAACGACCCAGTTAAATATTGCAAATTGACCTTGACCATAACTATGGCAAACTACCAATGTGAGAATTGTTTACATGAATTCCCCGAAAATGACAAATATAATAAGCTTCGTTGTTTTGGGGAATGTCAGCGAAATTTCTGTATGCACTGTTCTGGATACAACAAGACCATCACCAAAACTCTCCTGGACCCAAAAAATTCAAATCTAAGATTTTTCTGCAAACTATGTGATTCGCCTAGCCTCAGATATTTAAATGAAAAAATAACAAATCTATCAAAAAATCAGATACCTCATGAGAACTTTAATGCCTTAATTCAACTAACTAAAAAATTGACTGATAATTTGCCCGTTTTTATAGAGACATACGATTTATTAACAAAAAAAGATGGCAAATTGGATTACCTTACAAAAAAAATTGACGAGATCCAGAAATTAAATAGCCTAATGAATCCTGAACATCTTTTGAAATCGGTACGGCAAATGCAACAAGATATCTTCAATATATCGTCAGTTTTTTTCGGCTGTTCCGATGATACTATTAAGGTTCAAGTTGAAGACTCAAATTCATCCGAGATAAAATTGGGATTACAAAGGCTATCTGAAAACATCAGCGAAATATCTAATCAGATAAGTAATCTTTCCAGCAAACTACCTGCTATACAAACTGAAAAAGAGGTACCTAAAAAAAAGATAGTGTATGTCACTTCAAGCACCCAAACTGAAGGCCCTCAACATTTCCAAACCTGTCCAGAAAGAAAGTCAAAAGTTTCAGAAGATAAATGTCATTTTGTTGTTATCAGTAACTTAACAGCAGCATACACCCCTATACAAATAGTACACTACATTAAAGAGAGGCTAGGTATCAAGGATTATATTAGATGTTACGCTCTCCCTAAAGACGCCAACCCAGCAACTGGTTCCTCATTCAAAATAGGCATAAAATCCAAACCATCTATCGACTTATTATTTAATAAGGAAATTTGGCCACCTGGTGTCAACATTAAATGGTCTATAGAATCCCCACACTCTGAACCAAAGACTTCATCTGAAGAAAATATGAATCCGAAGTACATCAGAAGCCAAGTTAGCTTGGAAAACCCAATTACCATTCCAAGCAACAACAAAAATGAAGTTGAAGACACCAATATATTCACAGACAAGCAGGCCATCACAATTTGCAAATCTCAAGAGCCTTTCCGTTCCCATATCAATTTTGTTAAGAAAGATACTTTGGAACCATCCATAAATTTGGATCCTTTAACACCACCAAGAGTTAGACTAACTAATAACTCGAACAGTCGATATCTTCTTGCAAGATTAAGGGAACCAGACATCTTAAAGGCAATTAAACTACATCTTGCTTTTCTTCACGATCAGCCTGCTTCTGTATTTTATGACGGATATACCAACACCAGCGTGAAACTCTTTTTGGCTTCCGAAGGATTACCTACTAAGACTGAAGAACTACGAAAAGTTCTTCTAGAATTTAACCATGCCTATGGAATTGGTCCAGCTGAAGTGGAAGCTGATCTTGCCGCTTATAGGTCCTATCTAACTTCGGAACGAATTATACACCTACAAAAGTCAAGGGAATGTCACCGAAGTTATTATTCCACTGGCTCTCCAAAGCGAAATTTTTAAACAACACGACGTGTTCTGAGGGACTAGAAACCTCAAATTATTTTAGTGATGACAACTTTGGCATGGTTCTGATTAATATTCGTTCTATAAGAAATAAAACTGATGAATTGTTTTTGTTTCTGGAGGAATTAGGATTTCCTCCGATAGTTGCGGTTACAGAGCACTGGCTTGAAGTTAACGAGCCTTTTTTTGTAGAAAAATATACCACAATTGCCAGGTATGATCGTCCAAGTTCGGCTCATGGAGGCACCCTGATTCTCTCTAGAAATAATGATTTTTCTCTGGTAACAAAATGTGACTTTTTGTTAAGTGAATCCTTCTTTGAGTTTTCCTTAGTTTATAATAAAAAATCTTAATCTTTACATTATTTGCATTTATAGATCACCTGATTCTACCGTGGAACTATTTTTTCAGAACCTGCTAAATTTGTTAGATGACCTGCCTCATAAAAGCAGAAAAATTCTATGCGGTGATTTTAACATTAATTATGCTGCTGCTAGTGCTACCCAAGTGTCCCTGGCAAACATATTTGAATCGTATGGTCTCTCAATGCACGTTGATTCTCCTACAAGGATAACAAAAACTACATCTACCATAATCGATTATATTGTCTCAGATTTCTCACCCCTTGATGTCTGTTTTACAGTTATTAATGCGGGACTATCTGATCATGAAGCAGTGTATACGAAGTTTAACATCTTCAGCAAACCCTCCTCAAAAACCCGACGTTTAGGTAGGATTTTTTCCGCCCGGAATTTTCGTAAATTCCAAAATTTATGCTTAACTTCTGAGTGGCAATTTCCTTCTATAGACGTGGACTATAATTTCAGTGTTTTTCTAGATAAGCTTCTCCACATCTTCAATAAGGCATTTCCTTTAATTCCTATTAAGCCAAAACATCGGAAACCTTGGGTTACGAAAGGTATTCGCATATCAGCTAAGAATATGCGTTCACTACTATACATCAAGAAATTTACTACCAATGTTGCTGTCACTGAATATATCATGAAGTACAGGACAACATATCTAAAACTTGTCAGGTCAGCTAAAAAAGCCTATTATCAAAATCGTCTGAGAAGCTCTAAAAGTGTTGCAAAAGAGACTTGGTCTATAATAAACGATCTTCGAAATAAAACTCACACAGCTCAATCATTTTCCCTTCCAAATCCTGAAAGTCTAAACGACTACTTCGTTAATGTGAGTAAAAATATAACATCAACAATTTTGCCGCAACAAGATCCTATTTCCTATCTTCCTAATTCAAGACAGGTCTCGAATTCATTCTTTTTACGACCAGTCGATAACTCTGAACTTATCCAAACAATCAATTGTATCAAAAGCAAATCATCCTGTAGTACTGATGGACTATCTATAAAAATTTTCTCTAATCTCACAGAAAATGTGTTGGAAATCCTCCTCTCACTAATTAATGATTCCTTCGAAAAAGGTAAATTTCCAGAGTGCCTAAAGACAGCCATTATTATTCCTCTTCATAAGGGTGGCGAAAAATCTGATGCCTGCAACTATAGACCTATTGCCTTACTACCGGTACTCTCCAAAATTATTGAGAGACTCATTAAAACTCGACTTATGTCCTTTATCGTTGATAACAACATTTTATCACAAAATCAGTTCGGCTTTTTAACAAATAAATGTACCACTGATGCCATGTTTTCTGTACTACATGAGGTTTACCAAGCACTAAACAATAATCTTTATACTGCCACTGTTTTCTGCGACTATGCCAAAGCTTTTGATTGTGTAAATCACGACATCTTGATTACAAAACTAAATTTCTATGGAATTCGAGGTATTTCTTTGAATTGGTTCCAATCCTACTTGAATAATCGGAAACAACTAGTTAGAGCAAATGATACTGACTCTAGTCTCAAAAACATCGTATGTGGAGTACCACAAGGTTCAGTATTGGGTCCTATACTGTTCCTTATCTTTATAAATGACATTACTAATTTAAAAATCAATGGGAAAATTTTTCTTTTTGCTGATGATACCAGTATCACTTGGAGCAACTCAACTATTGCATCTCTTCATGAAACTATAACTTCGGATCTACTGACGATAAAGACCTGGTCTGACTCTAATTTACTCTCTTTTAACGTAAATAAAACAGTAGCATTATCCTATAAAGGAGCTCTTCAACCTTTGCCACTTCATAACAGCCAGATCAGTACCGTTGATTCTGTAAAATTTCTTGGTATTTTTTTAGACAGCAACCTCAAATGGTCCCTTCATATCGATTCGTTAAGTAAGAAACTCGCCTCAGCTTGCTATGCAATACGATCTGTCTCAAGGGAACTCAATTTAGCATCTTCTAAAATAACATATTTTTCGTTGTTCGAGTCTCACCTTCGATATGGTCTTCCTTTTTGGGGTTCTAGTACAGCTGCTCAATTTGATGTCATTTTTAGATTGCAAAAAAGAGCAATAAGATATTTGTTTGGCCTCAGAAGATCTACACATTGCAGAAGTTACTTCAGAGATCACGAAATTTTAACACTTCCATCTTTATATATTCTAGAAACGGTTTGTTTAATTCGTAAACACCTTCATGTCTTTCCATCTAGGCCCAATCATCTTTACTCCACCAGAAATTCAATCTTTGATATTTATTTACCGATTCCATCCACTGAGTTAGTAAAGAAATCTATATTATATTCCGCAAAGAAACTGTACAATCATCTTCCGTTACAACTTAAATCTGCAACATCTTTCCCTAAGTTCCGAAAAATGACAAAAGCCTATCTATCCAAAAGACCATATTATTCAATAGAAGAATTTCTTAATGAATAACTAAGAAAATTGGGTTCCATGCGCAGTAGCATAAACTTGTCAGTTCCTTATGTTGTACCTATTTTATTTTATTTGTTGTATGTTCAATTTGCAATTTATATATGTTTTGCAATAAATTGTTTTTGTCTTGGCTTTTATATCTTATACTGTACATTGTTGACGATTTATCTAATTTTAGTAAATTGTAGTTGTTATTTGTTATTTATATTATGTTTTTCTTTTGACTGTATGTAAGCTTTGTCCATAAAATTGTAAAAATTTTCAGTGGCAATAAAGCATATTTAAAAAAAAAAAAAAAAAAAAAAAAAAAAAAAAATACACTTTCTTCAAATAAACTTTTTTATCCGATGCCTAGATTTTGTGTCATTTTGGAACTACTAAAATTTTTTATTTCATTAGTAGTTCCAAAATGACACAAAATCTAGGCATCGGATAAAAAAGTTTATTTGAAGAATGTGTATTTTTTTGTTCTTCTTAATGGCGGTACAGGCTCGTTTTTTTAATATTGTATTTAATTACAGAGTAATTTCCACATATTAATATATTTTTCAAATTGGGCTCTGTACCGCCATTCTTTATTATATTACGAATACGTGCGCCAAATATCTCGGAAAAAATATTCAAAATTATAGCCGCAATCTTGGAACGCGTTTTGGCTACCTGTTGATCGCTACTATAATACCTATAATACTATATACCTTAATTCTATTATAAACAATTTCTCGTTATCAGTGGTTTCAAGTTAATTACACCTGTTTTGATACAGACCCATATACCTGTTTTTGCAGGAGGTCAGGGTCGGACCCTTTTTACTGACAAAGAGTGTTTAATGAAATTAATTAACAATGGAAAATAATGTTACCACAATGCAATCCAATATCCAATATCAACAAAATGTCTCACAAGCATATTCTTTAACTACATCAAAAGTTCAGTTTTCTTCTGAAGAGAACGCGATCATTTTTAATGCACTAGTCAATACCAAACTCCAAGAATACCTTATCCCCTTGGGAAATATAATCCAGCCCAAAAATATTATATTCTGCTCTCGACTCTCTAACAATCGGATCTGTATGTACCTATCTAGCAAACAACTGATAGAAGATAGCATGACCAACAGAGGATACATTGAACTTCAAGGCGAAATTGTTCGAGCTAGGAAATTAATAACACCAGCAGAGAGGATTGTCCTCTCCAACGTATGCCCCTCCATACCTCATGAAATACTTATCAACAAATTACAAAATATTGGTTTAGTACCGGCTTCACCTATGACATTCCTTAAAATTAGTGCCACCTGACCTGAATACAACCATATTCTCAGCTTTAGGAGACAAATATACATCAGTCCCCACAATTTAACACTTCCGGAATCATTTTTACTTGAGTTTGATAATACCTCTTATAGGATTTTCATATCACAAGATGGTTAATATATCTTATACTAATATTTGTATACATTGTAAATTATAACCGTTATGTCGCTAATATCCTTCGGGGGGATGCGGCTTTGTTTTGAATAAAAAACAAATATTACTTGTTTTGTTTCAGGTGAATTTTGGTGTGATACGTCTTTTACCTTTTGTTTTGAGTTGTTCTTAACGTAATATAATGATGATTTTGGCATACTGTAACTGTTTATTGATCCTCTTACTGACACATGTCGTCTTCTTAATGTGCCTATTCGTGACGAATGTTGGCGATCATAATGACAATCTTTATCTTATCTGCAGCAACGCGGAAAAGCTGCACAAATATTGTGTTAAACCTGGTTCTAAAGTTCTTTGACCAGGATGTTCTTCTTTTTCCTGGATCTCACCTTTCAAATATTGTCCGAATACGTTCGAAGTATTGTAGCTTTCGATATTTGATGGTGTGCAGTACCTCTTCGTTCTTTTTCATTCATCTGAGGACCTCTTTATTTGTAATTCGGCCAGACCATGGAATCGTGAATATTCTTCGATAAAGCCACATCTCAAGCACATATCTTCTTTCAAGACTATGTATATTCAAGACAGGATTCAACACTACGGTGCATCGAAAAAATAAAAGCTGGAAATGTTATATCTAATAGCGTGAAAAAGTTGCTAGTGTTATTTTTCAGCATATTAGTATTTTTAATTTTTTTTTCTAAGCAAATTTTCTGCCCCCCCCCCCCCCCACAACGACCTTGAATTTTATTAAATATCTGATTTTTATGGAAATTTCAATTTATATTATTTGGAATAAAATATGTGCTAAGTCGATCTAATATCAATTAAAGAAAACTTAAAATGTTGTCAATTACAAATTTAAACGATATTTAAAGTTTTATGTGTTTTTTCAGTCTCCCCAACCCCTTTGAAATGTCTCACTTCGTGAGTTCGTGCGTGTAATTTTCACTTATGTTTGGTGCGATGCCTTACTTTGTTATTATTGTTGTTTGTAAATTAAAGATTTTTAAAATAGATAAACCAGGACCATGGGGAATAAAATCAAGATGTGCTGCGGACCGCCCCATTTTTGGGCATCCGTCAAATATACCTGAAAATGTTTTACCGAAATACAAACAAGCGATGAAGTTTTGGGGTTGCAAGGGGATAAAAAACTCAGCAAGAAAGAGCCAGAATTTTCTGGTATTGCCGAACAGGTTGCAATTAAATTGGAGGAAATATGGAAAAAGGCTTTAATTCCAATAATTTAACATACAAGAATTATTCAGCTTTTAAAAGCCTACAATGACAAATATATGAAACTTATGAAACCATTTAAGAACAGGCAAAATAGTGAATTTTACAAAAATAAAATTCAATGCTTTAAGAACAAAAGTAAAACTACACGTTTCGATCTTGAAGCATGCAAATGTGACACTCTGATTAATTTTCTTTGTAGCAAATCTCAAAAAGTGCCTCTGGATTAGCGCGAATTTCTATTAAATCAAAGAGGTACCAGAAAAATGGTGATAAGCTCGATTGATAGGGAAAACAAAAACAAATATAATCACAGAGAACAACGGTAAAAGAAGAAAGTTACCGACGCAAAGAAAAAACTTTACCTCAAGTAAAAAACAGTACCAAGTTTTATGGTCAATCGATCGTGAAAGAACACATATAACACTTGTGCATGAGCCAGGGTGCAAATATTTCGGATATGGGTA
The DNA here is from genome assembly GCF_917563875.1 of Diabrotica virgifera virgifera. Lineage (NCBI taxonomy): Eukaryota > Metazoa > Arthropoda > Insecta > Coleoptera > Chrysomelidae > Diabrotica > Diabrotica virgifera. Next base: position 97,246,554 of record NC_065448.1, on the reverse strand, counting down.
TCCGCTGTCTGGTATATCAGAAAGTATCAAATCCAGCTATTGCATGTGACGAAGCAGTCGTAAATACTGGCGTTAAGGGTGATGTAATACGGCTGTTAGAAGAACGTCTTAAAAAACCGCTTCAGTGGTTTTTATGTCTGCGACATTCAAATGATCTACCCCTTGGACATCAAAAGAAGTTTGCCAGTGACCAAATCAAAAAACGTGAGTGTCTTCAAACTTTCTCCTTAAAAATTTTGATTCAAACGACTACTTTGAGTTAATTAACTAACAAGAATATCATCTTACAGAACCATCTATATTCTCTAGATTTTCGAGTGACAATCTGCGAGATTTTATTAAGAATCCCAACTTAGACCCTTTTACCATTGAGATTGAGAAAAATCACTGCCACAAACAATGTGTAGAACGATGTGTCACACTTGTGACACAAGCTTCTCTAGCAGTTTGTGGAGCGTATTAGAGGGATGGATTTATAAAAACTCGAATTAATTCCAGAAAAACTATGCCCCACTTTAATGCTAAATCGGAAGACATCTTCGAATAGAGTGCTTTTACCATATTTTTTGTAATATTTATATACCTAATTTTGTACTTTGCCTTATATTTATTTTAGTATTAAAAAACTTGAGAGACGGATAAGTTAGGCTATTTTGTTATAAAAAGAATGTTTTAGTATACTTTTCTTAAGTACAATTTTTAATTGCGTTGTGAAACCAGAAAATATGTATCAATTTAAACCGAATTTATTTATTCAAGTTCTATAAGGTATTACATTTCCCTTACAAAAGAAATTCGCATATTAATATATTTTTTCTAATTTTTAGTTGCCGTGGGGGGCAGAAAATATTTTTTTATTTCAACGCAATTTTACTAAAATACTAAATAGTGTGTTAAGCAACTTTTATGAGCTATTACATTTTCGTTTCGAAATAAAAATTTTTGTCGTCTGTTAACATTTTTTCAAAATTTTTAATTGTCTTGGGGGGGGGGGGGGGGCAGACGATATTTTCTAATTTCGAAAAAATTTTACCAGAATACTTAACAGTTGATTGGGCAACTTTTGTGAGGTATTACTTTTCCATTGCCAAAAAAAATTTTTTTTTCGCCTTTTTCGGTGCACCCTATTCAACACCATAAACAGAACACAGGTGTAGCATTGCACTATTTTTACTTTTATACCAACAGAGATATTGTGGCTTTTGAAGAAAGTTCTCAAAGGAATATAGAACAAAAACTGGAACGGTGGAGACTCGCTCTTGAGGAAAAAGGTTTAAAACTTAGTTGGACAAAAGTAGCATATTTGGAACATTCATTTAAATATGGAGTTAATGGGTGATTACATTTCAAACCACTCAATTTTGGATCCAAAAAATTTTAGGGTCAACGATTTGTCTCTTAGTGTACAGCTTCTTCGTAAAATAAAAATAAGACATTTAAGCCCGAACAGTCTTTTTTTTCTTGAGTGTTTTAAATATTATTTTTAGCGATTTTACAGTGATTTAGTATTTATTTAAATAAATTTGTGTATTTTATTATAAAGTAGCAATGGAAAAATAATGTTTCAATAGAGGGGACTCAAAAATGTTATTATACGTCCTTATTACAAGTTATTTTGATGCTTCAAAATGACCAAAAAATTTAGCGAAAAAACGCTTAACCGCTATTTTTTATATTTTCCTTAATTTCCAAAATATATACAGTATTGTGCAAATGAAAGGAATAAATTCGTTATTTCATAAACCGACGATTTTAAGGAAAAAGCCCGAAACAGGTCGATTTTTATTTATAAATTATGATATCATCTGGGCGTGATGACGTAATCGATGATTTTTTTAAATGAAAATAGGGGTTGTGTGCTAGCTCATTTGAAAGGATATTTAATTCTCTATTCAGTAATATAAACATTAACATGCATATTTATACAGGGTGTCCAAAAATTTTTTTTAATTAAATTAATGGGCAAAAAAAAGAAGAATGTATGTATTTTTTCAGACACCTGCCTGTTGGAAGTTTAAACATTTAATTTAAACGAAAAGCAATATTTATTTGTGAAATAAACCTTATTTTCTGATTTCTGACAGCGGTAAAATGTATTTTGAATTAAATAAATTACATAAGTACATTCTTCTTTTTTTGTGAATTAATTTAATTCAAAACAATTTTTGGCCACCCTGTATAAATAATCATGTTAATGTTTATATTACTGAATAGAGAATTGAATTACTTTTCCAATGAGCTAGCACACGACCCCTATTCTTATTTAAAAAAATCATCGATTACGTCATCACGCCCAGATGGATGACGTCACTCGTATGGTATATATGCCAAAATATTATAATTTAAAAATAAAAATTGACCTGTTTCGGGATTTTTCCTTAAAATCACCGGTTTACGAAATAACGAATTTATTCCTTTCATTTACACCATACTGTATATCGTTCGTTTTGGCTGAAAAGTTGCCCACTGATAGCTAAAATACAGGACTTTAAGTGGTTAAAAGGATATTTATATCTCATAAAATAAAATATACAATAAAAGAAGTTACATGCAATAATATCAGAGTCCAAAATACAGGCATCTACTGTAAGTACAATTAACTTGGAAAATTTTATTAACAAAAATTGTAATAATAAAATTGTAAATGCGATTTATTTGGAATAATTTTGAACCAGGAAATACTGAATGCTACATAACTGGAGATATAAATGGGGTGATAATAAATCTTAACCATAAATATAAAAGGGACTCAAATTACAAAATATATCATTACACAAACGAAACCATAAGATTGACATGCTTGCCTATATGAAGCAAAACAAATAGCCAATAAAAATAACTCACAAAAAATAATAAACTTCAAAAAAACTGTGTTTATTCATTACTATTCAAAATGGATATATGCCTACAGACAACAAACTATTATTTAAATAAACTGCGATCAAATAAAAATAGGTGATCCTGCAAAAATAAATACATAAATTAGTATGTAAATTTTCAAAAATGAAAAATGGTGGGTATGGACCACAATTTTTCGACCGAAAAAGCTTTTTGGTTAGTAAATCATGCTCGCTCGTAATATGCACACTAAAATATGTAACTTCTACATGAACGAAATAAATGACAATTTAGTCGTAAAATGTATAAATTATACAACGTTACTGAATAAAATATGTAACTTCATAATGAACGAAATCAAGGACAATTTAGTTGTAAAATGTCTAAATTATACAATGTAATATACTCAATAATATGTGTAACTTCATTATGAACGAAATAAATGTCAATTTACTCGTAAAATGTCTAAATTATACACGCATATTTAATTCAATTATAAAAATCTAACGTGAAATGTTTATACACTTAACTCAACATTAGCCGGTCGATGAAGTCAAGTCTTTCACTCTTTAGAGGCCACGTGTCTTGAAGCAAAAAAATAGGCACAATCCTAAAACTTATGTCGAAATCAGATCTTGTCTTATGGAAGTCTAGAAAGATAAATTCTTTCTATATTTCATGATCAAACGAAGAGGCACAAAAATATAAAAAAAAACTTACCGCAAAAGTAAGTTATCGCCACAAAACTCTACTTAAGAGACTAATTATTATTACTTAACATCTGCTGCCATCGTACACCAAAGTTAATATGCCTCTAATCTTGGCATTTGAGTATATATTATTTATACCCTGTAGCCAGACAACTTACTAAATGTTGCTTTATTTATAGTATTTTTAATATTTTTAATAGGTACTTTGAGAAAGAAGGTGCTTCTGTATTTATACAGGATGTTTCATTAAGAATTGTCCATATTATAGTAACTGGAGAAATCTTAGCACAAAATACGAAGATTTAACTTAAAACACTTAAATAAAATATTCCTCCTTACCGATACACAGAGTGTTTTATTACAACTATTTTAAAATGATTTTAGCCCATTGTTAAAGCACCTTTTAATATTTTTTTGTTCAAACTTGACACACAGTTTACACATGTTAGGATACTTAACTAGTGTTAAGAGGAAACAGTAGCGATCAACAGGTAGCGAAAACGCGTTCCAAGATTGCGGATGTAATTTTGAATATTTTTTCGAGATATTTGGCACACGTATTCGTAATATAATAAAGAATGGCGGTACAGAGCCTAATTTGAAAAATATATTAATATGTGGAAATTACTCTGTAATTAAATACAATATTAAAAAAACGAGCCTGTACCGCCATTAAGAAGAACAAAAAAATACACTTTCTTCAAATAAACTTTTTTATCCGATGCCTAGATTTTGTGTCATTTTGGAACTACTAATGAAATAAAAAATTTTAGTAGTTCCAAAATGACACAAAATCTAGGCATCGGATAAAAAAGTTTATTTGAAGAAAGTGTATTTTTTTGTTCTTCTTAATGGAGGTACAGGCTCGTTTTTTTAATATTGTATTTAATTACAGAGTAATTCCCACATATGAATATATTTTTCAAATTGGACTGTATACCGCCATTCTTTATTATATTACGAATACGTGTGCCAAATATCTCGAAAAAATATTCAAAATTACAGCCGCAATCTTGGAACGCGTTTTTGCTACCTGTTGATCGCTACTATTTCTTCTTAAAAGATAGTTTTCTGCTGTTACCAGAAGCGTGTTGTAGGGATATATACTTCTTTTTCGCCCCTTTTCCTTCCTTACAAACTACGCCACTGTCGTAATAATCATTTCAGCATGTTTTTTTTTATTCTTCGTTACTTTTTACGTAAATATCATCCTTTTGTCTCAATACGATAGAGTAAGTAGTTTTCAAGTCATTTGCGTTTAAAGATAATGGATTCCATAAGACTATGTACCGGGTGTCCACTTATATTTTCCCAGATTTTAACTGCCTATAACTTCTAAACGGCTTAAGATAGAAAGATGCGGTTTTCGCTGAAATGTTTTATTTTAGTAAAAGTTTTGTCTGAATGTATTGAATTTTTTATATCACTTTCAAATACGAAAAAAAAATGGCAGAATTTTGGAAAAAAACGTTGTTGACTTTTTTTTAATGGAACACCCAGTATATTTTTTTGTAATATGAAAGAAAGGTCCTTCACCTATCCAGCGATATAAAGTTTTTCAAAATCGGTTGTCAAATCACTGAGTAATTAATTTTTAAAATGAGCGGTGCAACGTGGATATCACATACCAAATGTGGATATCGTGGATATCAAATAGAATGACTTTTAAACTAATTAATGGATCGGTCTCAAATTTTGAGGGTTTATTAAGTACCAAAATAATCAACTTTGGGTGAAACATTAAAATTATAAGATAAATTTAGTAAAAGTTTTCATTTATTTTGCAAATATCGATTTTAATTTATTTTGCAATTTGCGAAGCAACAAATTAACTTTTTAACTTTCAAAAATCGGTATTTTGAAGGTTTTTCAATGTTTTAAAAAATTAAAAAATTAAAAAACGGACGCGAACTCTAGGCAGGAAACAGGTAGGTTTTCTTCCTATAGGTCTACAATAACTAAAAAAGTTGTCATCTACCTGAATCTTTGAGTTTCCTGAGAAAATCCTTATTACCCTGGACTACTAATCCTAAGAGATACATAGACAAAAATATCATCAGATATGTAATAGATATACAAGAATTAACGTAATAGCTATCCAATATAATTAGTGTAATATATCTTTATTTTTATGGTCCATCAGCGAAACCTCTGAGAAGTGCCACGAAATGATTTCTCTGTTTATGCAAATATAAACTTCAAATATATTTATGGTAAATGCACATTTTCCGAACAAGTCATTAATTTTATGCACTATCTCCAACAGTTTGTCAAGTTTTCGCAGAGAAACTTTATAGTTTGGATTTATTACACCGAAAATCCATTTGGCTTCCCTATCCCTTTCGACTTTCGAGTCACTCTGATGGCATCCTGATACATGCTTAACACTAAACAACAAAACTTATAAACTTAGAAGTAACGAACTTTTCGTTCACTCAAGGTGCGTTTTCGCTCGTTTGTCAAAAGTTATCATCTGGATGTTCACAAGGAACTTAAAAATAAGCCAGAACTTCAATCATCATGAAAGCTTTAATATTCTGACAGTTAAGCGACTTTTCATTTATTTACATGTTACACACAATTTGAAAAGCATTTTCCTTTTTGTATGATATTATTTTCTCAAAAGATTATAAAACTATCTTAAACATGTATAATATGAATTGTTTTTATAAGTACATAATGGTTTAAGAAATCATCAAATCAAATAAATTTATTTTTTTTTGAGAACTTTTCTTCACTGAATAAAATAATACGATCAAACTATATAGGGAGTAAGTAATCTCATACATTAACTGAGAACAAATGCTGATGGGATAAAAACTGCAAACGGAACTGAATCAAATAGTAGGTGAGATATACCATATTATGGTATATAATAAAATTTAATACGGGAGACCAATATGGGAGATATACCATATATACCAGTAAATTGAAATTATTATTCTTCTTGACTAGCTTTACAACTTGGTCTGTCTTCGCCGCATCCATTGGAGCCCTGCATCTTCTAGGATTTTGCGCTTCCATTGTTGTACCCCAATTCTAGATAAATCGGCTTCAACATCATTCTTTTATCTTTTTCTAGGACGGCCTACTGATCTTCTACTGTCAGGTCTCTCAAAAAATACTGTCTTTAGTACTCTGTCTTTCTCTTACCTTACCACATGACCTGCCCATCTTATACGATTAGCTTTTATATGTATGACGATGTATTTACAATAACCAATTCAGCATTATGGCGCCTTTTCCACTCTCCTGTCAATTCATCTCTTTGAGGGCCAAATTTATTCTGAGAACCTTCCTTTCAAATACCAGAATATTTTTATTGGCCGCTGATATAGAGTCCATGTTTCACTTCCAAATGTACCAACTGAGCGAATAATTGACATGTAGGTACAGCCTTAATTTAGATTTTCTTTTTAGCAGCTTAGATCTTAATAATGATGATATTATGATAGGGAGTATAAAGCTATATTCTCCGCAGTTATGACCTCTTTTTCTATGTGGTTGTCATCTATGATTACCGTCCCCAGATATTTAAACTCTTTTACTACTTCGAAGTTGTTGTGAGTGAAAAATGAATGAAGATTGAATCGAAATAAGTGAAAATTGAAATTGAATAAAGATAGGTACTTAGTTGATAAAAAAATTGAGTGCCAACTATTTTTAGAATAAAAGTAGTAAGACAAAACAAAAAGTTAATATATAAATAAAATAAAATTAATTGAATAAAATAATTATTTATAAAAAAAGTAACAAACGTAAAGTTTATAACGTTACAGACAATATGATGAAGCAAATATGAAAAGGTGAAATTCCTTTATAATGCAAACCGGCAACTTTGCACTCTCGTATCGACATCAAGCTCTATGTTGGACTTCGTCTCAAATTTTCCACGTTAGTGTTACTTCCAGCTTGACCCTTAAGCTATCCATTTTCATGGCATGATAGTCATTTTTAATGGCTGACGCTCGAACACAGAAGCCGAAACTGATACGATCTTTAAAATTATCGGGTAAGATGACAAAGTTCAACGAGCGTGATTAATGCGGAGTTGAAACTCACTTTATAAGAAAAAACAGTTCTGTGTCAAAAATAAAAAGGGTATAAACGGCTTCGGATAAAAAAGTGTAATGGGTGTAAAAATTGTTTTCCGGCGACTAGAAAGATTTACAGGAATTATCGCCAAAATACTAATTTTTCAAATCCTTTCTTGCATTTACTTCAAATGTATTTATTTATATGTGTATGGCATCTCATAATAATTACAATACATAATAATAATTACATAAATAAATACACATGGTTGGTGTTCAGTTTTTCACATGCAAAAAATAATCTTATATTTTTTAAAAGAATTTCGCCGTGGAACGAAAACAAGAGACTTATTATATTTCAGTTTATTCAGAGAGCGCCATATACTCCCCTAACTACGTGTAGAGAAGGCCAGAGCTGCATTCTTTAATATGAAGACACTCTTATTGGAAACAATATTACTTTGGATCTGAAAATTAGAATTAGTAAGATGTGTGTTCTCTACCCTTTTTTACGGTGTCGAAGGTTGGACTTTAACGGAGACACTTTCAAGAAACTGGAAGCCTTTGAAATATGGGTGTATCGGAGAATCCTACGAATAAGTTGAGTGGACAGAGTTTGTAACGAAGTTGTTTTGTATCGGATTTGGAAAGTTAGGGAAGTCGTCAAAACAGTTAAAAATCAAAAACTTGGATATTTTGGCCATGTTATGCGACAGGGTAGCCAGATATGGCGAAAAACCAACGAGCGATTGCCGGTATAAGCAATCCTCCACCTACTGGCAAACGGCTTCGGGCGGACGAGCTGGTTAGTGAAAGGGCACTCCTTTGTCCTGAGATCGAGAAATCGGTCTCAAAGGCGGATGAACTAGGAAGATGGTCAACGACATAGGGCTACAGAAGGCCACGGAAAACCACTGTAGTAAAGGCTCACAAAAGCATCCCTAGTACAATCATCATGGCTAGCAATAACCAAATGAGTAACCTTACTGATCATGGGCCGCGGAAACCAAGATCCGGCAGGGGAAGTAAATCACAAGTTAGACACAGGGCTTCCCAGGTCGTAAACCAGCGAAATCCCTTTGATATAAATAATGGAACGCTTTTAAAAATTACCACAAGAGGAAATATGAGAATTGCCACATGGAACTTACAAAGCTTACTACAACCAGGTAAAGTAGATAATACTGCGATAGAAATGGAAATATTAAATATCGAAATTCTAGGAATAAGCGATGTACAATGGCCAGGGTCTGGAAAACAACGGACTAGAAACGGAGCTATATATTATAGTGGATATTCTGACAGAACAAACAGATATGGTGTGACCATAATGGTTAACAAGGAAATAGATAAATCCGTACTTCATGGTTTTCCCCGCTTTCGAATCGCATTATAATGCTACAAATTAACACCAATATGGTGCACCAAGTATATGCACCAATAGCTGACAAGGAGGAACAAGAAATATAAGACTTCTACGAGCAATTGGAATCAATAATGAAAACAACAAAAAAACGTGAAGCTCTGATACTAGTGGGTGACTTCAATGCCAAAGTGGGCAGAGGAAGTGTGGGGTGTTGTGTTGGAATGTATGGATTGGGAGAACGAAATGAGCGTGGTGAAAGACTAATTCAGATGTGCCAAACAGAAGAACTGGTAGTTATGAATACAATGTTTAAATTACCAAATCGCCGGCTCTACACGTGGAAAGCTCCTGGAGACAACAAAGATAGAATTATAAGAAATCAGATAGATTAGATCTTGATAAGGAACAGGTACAAGAACTCTATTACAGTAGTGAAGACTTACCCTGAAGCATATGTAAACTCGGACCACAACCCAGTAGTAGCAAATATGAATGTAAGATTGAGAAAATCATTAATGAAAAGATCTAGACCACAAATTTACATTGATAAACTAAGAGAACCAAATACATACCAAGAAACTCGAAATAAAATAAATCAGAGTATCCAAGAAATAAAACAACAAAATAAGAACACTACAGATATTGAAACAAAATAGAAGAATATAAAGAACACAGTAGAGACTGTGGGACGGAAAACATTAACATTTACAAAAACTGCCAAACAAGAATGGATGACACAAGAAATTCTCGAAAAGATGGACGAAAGAAGAATACATAAAAACAAAGATAAAATTAAATATCAAGAAATTAATAAACAAATAAAACAAGCTAAGGAAACATGGATGTCCATTAAATGTCAAGAAATTGAGGAAGGTGAGGCAAGGTATGACACGTTCAACACCTATAAGAGGGTTAAACAAATGATTTCAGGAAATCGTAACAAACCAATCGGGATATTAACAAATGCAGATGGTACCACTATAACTGAAACGCAAGACAAATTACGTAGATGGAAAGAATACATTGAACACCTATTTTATGACCAAAAAGTAGAACAATTAGAAGTTGACGGAGAAACCACGGGACCAGAAATAATGAAAGAGGAAGTTATTTATGCCATAAAACACACAAAAGGTAGAAAAGCTCCAGGACCCGATGAAATACGAATTGAACTATTGAACATAATTGATGAAGATAATATTGATGTCTTGGTAGACCTTTTTAACTCCATATAAAAGACGGGACACATACCCAAAGAATGGCTTCTCTCAACTTTTGTAACGATTCCAAAAATCACAAATGCTAAAGATTGCAATGACTATCGGACAATTGCATTAATGAGCCACACATTGAAAACCTTCCTTAAAATCATACATAACAGAATCCACGTGAAATTAGAACAAGAAATAAGTGATTCACAGATGGGTTTTAGAAAGGGTCTAGGAACTAGAGAAACATTATTCAGAGAATGTTCTGACACAAGATGTCTGGATACGAATCAGGACATACACATATGCTTGCTTCATAGATTTTAAAAAGCTTTTGACAGAGTTCAACGTGAAAAGCTTTTAAGTATTCTTAAGACCAAAAACATAGATAGTAGAGATCTACAAATTATATTGAATCTGTATCAAAATCAGAAAGCAAGAGTAAGAGTCGAAGGAGAACTGACAGAGGAAGTAAGTATACTTAGAGGAGTTCGACAAGGGTGCATACTTTCACCACTCTTATTCAACGTCTACAGTGAAGTGATATTTTTAGAAGCTTTATTGGATATTGTGGAAGGTATTTTGGTCAACGGAAATAGCATTAATAATATTAGATATGCGGACGATACGGTCATATTTGCAAGTGACATGGAAGATTTACAGTACATAATACAACATGTATACAATGCATGTGAAAGTTACGGACTGCAAATGAATCTCAAGAAAACGAAATCAATGATACTCTCAAAAAAACCACAAAATGTAGATAACCTCATTATCAATAATACAACGATCGAAAGAGTAACAACATATAAATATTTAGGAACGTGGCTAACCGAAGATGGCGATCAAACAAAAGAAATCAGATCTAGAATAGAAATGGCAAAAAACACGTTCATAAAATTGAAGAACTTACTTTGCAACCGTAACCTTAATCTAGAGATCCGCACAAGAATGCTACGTTGTTACGTTTTTTCTACTTTACTATACGGCATGGAAGCGTGGACAATAAAACAGTCTGAAATAAAAAAAAAACTCCTTTGAGATGTGGTGCTACAGGAGAATCCACAGAATATCGTGGACTGAAAAAGTAACCAATATAGAGGTGTTACAAAGAACGAAGAAAGAATGTGTCATAAAAACTGTTAAAATTAGAAAGATTCAATATCTGGGTCATATAATAAGGGGTGAGAAGTACGTATTACTTAGGTTAATTATGCAAGGGAAGATACAAGGGAAGAGAAACCCAGGACGACGCAAAATATCCTGGCTAAGAAATTTGAGAGAGTGGTTCGGTTGCAGCTCATTAGAATTATTCAGAAGTGCGGCCAATAAAATTAAAATAGCGATGATGATTTCCAACCTCCGATACGGGAAGGAACCTGAAGAAGAAGAATGCGACATCCTGATATATATAATATACTCCATTTAATAATACAAGGCAAGGTAGACGGAAGAAGCTGGCCAGATCGAAGAAGAACGTCATGGCTTAAAAACCCGAGAGAATGGTTTAACAGATCCTCTGTATCCCTTTTCCTAGCTGCCGTCAACAAAATTACTGTAGCCAATTTGATAGCCAACGCTTCGAGCACGGCATATGAAGAAGAAGAAAAAATAACCGAGATAGAAACGTTTAAAGCTTAAATTTTACTGAGAAAACCATGTAACTGGGGCCTTTTATCCTTTTATATTTAAAAAAGTAAGGGGTTTAATAGATTAAATTTAATATGATTTAATATCCATTAAAATTAACTTTTAAATGGTTTAAGATGAACTAGATAGTTATTCTAAAAAAACAATATCATTTTCTTGAAATAATTTTTAGAGCATAAAGAACATCGCACACATCTTATGGAAAATATAATGTCACTCAAATTCAATAAAATTTATACGAATAGATTCGTTTTAAATTAACGGTCAAATCTTATCATTGCGCCAACTCTTAATTATGATTAATTACGGCGCAAATTGCAATTAAAGTTTATCGAAATCACATTTTTTGAGTCAGTAAAAGTGTCAGTTACAATTACTATTGCTCTGGGTGCTATTCACAAGAGCTTAAACCCCGCTGGGTCTAAGCGGATTAGTGAAACTAATCCGCTGATTTATGGAGTACCGACAATTTGGGTATTTTAAAATATTTTTTCTCTCTCTAACTTATGTACGTACCCATTTGATTTCAGATTTATTTATATAAATTTCTGCTCTTATTATTGAAAATATAGAGTTGGCGCAATGATAAGATTTGACCGTTAATTTAAAACGCATCTATTCGTATAAATTTTATTGAATTTGAGTGACATTATATTTTCCATAAGATGTGTGCGATGACCAAACAATTTTGGAGCATAAATTTTAAGGCTATAAACTTCTTCTGGAGCTCAATTAATAGATATTTCTGAGTACTTTGACAAATGTTTAATAGTATATGTTATAAAATGCATAATTTTCCCGTTATTTGAGCTTGAATACTTAGATTTGGGTACACTCCGAAAAAAATATACATGTCATTCAATTATCTTTAACTCACTTTGAATTATTATTAAAAGGTTTTTCGAGTAAGAAATTTATTCAATTTTTTATGATCATCAATTTTGGTAATGATAACTTTTTTATAAAAACTTACAGTTTTTGAGTTATTTATGAAAAACCGGTTTAAAACATGCATTTTTCTCACGAAAAATTACAATATTTGATCTTCAATGACTCAAAAATTATTGATTTATTTTAATAACTTTAAATAACAAATTTTGCTTAGAATTTGTCCCTCTATCGTTTTATGGGGTTATTTTTAATAAAATAATTTTCACCCCCGAGAAGGGTGGCATCCACCCACAGGGTAAAAGCGAAAGTTGGCACCATGTCACTTTTGTTTCTTGAGGTATCCTCTAACTAACTACTCACCAATTTTCATGCAAATCGATGGAGGTTTAACGAAATCGGAGGTGATAGCTCAAATCCACCTTCAGTGACTGCACTATCAAGGGTTTTTCGAAAAATATTTGTGTGCACTACTAGAAATAAGTGATACTATCGAGGCTAGTCGGACTATCTAAAGAAATATCATCTGCTACTAGTCATCACTTGAAATAATTTTGTAGTATGTACTTAATAAGTATTTCTTTAAAAACAATTAAAACTACATAACTCTTTTAATTTACTGCCAAGTTTATGTATTATGATTTATGTTGGCATTACTTCACAAACAGTTAACACTAGTAAACAAACTGTTTAAACTTCATTTAGTTTCTGCTAAGCAAATACGAGTACATAATATGGATATGCCATAATAAAATAAAAATATCTACATAATATTATAATATTATTTATTTTCTGAAATAAATATTATAAACTGAAGGTGTGCTGTTGAAATAAATATGAGAAAACTAATAAACATAAGGCATAAGAAATATTTATGCAGGAATATTATTTGTAATAAATTTTGTATGCATGTGTTTTTTGTAGTCCAGTCTCTAATAATAGGGGAGCCATGGATGCTAAATTTGCAGTTACTAAAGCGTCATGGGGACCTATTGGGTTGTGAAGATTAGGTCCTAAAACCAAAAAAGTTTTTCATGTTAGTGGGGATTTTCCATTTTTTAATTAAATTTTCTGTTTCCAAAAATCATTTTTTTTTTTCGATTATAGAGCCACCTAGCAATAATTCGAAAAAATGTCTCGAATAAAAGTTACCTATTTTTACGCAAGGAATACAAATCTGCAATAACAAATGGGGGTTCCTATTTAAGATTTTAAAGTAACATCCTCCGTGGGGGTCGTGTTTGGTGTAATTCGATAGATATTTGAAAAAAATTTTGAACACGTATTTTTCCGTTTTTCGATCAGATGTTCATTTCGCTAAATATCGCGGGTTTCCTATTTAAAATTTTAAATTTATTCCCCAGTTCCCTCTGTGGGGGATCGTCTTTGATATTATTCGATAAATTTTTGAAAAATATTGAACAGGTATTTTTCAGTTTTTCGATCTGATGTTCATTTCGCGAAATATCCTCCTTTTTTCGACTCGTCCATTTCCTTACGCTCTGCTCAATCATGAGATTTTTGAAATATACACTGTTCTTTATGTACTTAACTTATCTTGTCTTAATCTGCCTCCAACGCACGCCCCTGTATTAAGAGTCCATATATGGTAGGGGTACATTTACAGGGTACAAGGTTTCTCCCATGTGATTTTCTGTTTCTACCATAAGCGATGTTGTCTAAAATATTATTGTATTAATAGAGCAACTATACCGTACCTCCGAGTTTTTCGTCCATCGAAGATTTAGGTTATCGGGTAAAGATATTTTATTTGTATTATTTTTTATTTTTGTTTATTCACTACTTTAGTTGTAATTAATCAAAAACCAAATTGTACCTTTAGAAAGTATATTCAATATTCAAAACAACCAGTGTTGCAACATCGACTTGGTAACCGCTAATGGTCGAATCTCTTGAATTTTTGATTTTATTTTGAAACACGCTGAAAGTCCTCCGTCTAAATATTTGAAAATTCCGACTCAGTTTACAGTTGTACACTTTCGCTACGCCCTGTATATCGATCTTCCGCAAAGTGCAGAGTATGGCGTTTTTCAATTCTCACGGGATTTGGATGTTTATTTCGGTTCTGGCGATTTCTTTGAAAATTGGTGTACTAAGGTACCCCAGATTGTTGATATTCTACAAAAGTGTAAACGGAATATTTTTCAAAGAGATTCCACGTTAAGTAAAGACTCAGAGCATAAAAGGTTTTTATGACATTTACCGTTTTGAGTTATTTTGGTCGATATCCAAATATCTATATAGAGGAAGAATCCCTGCAGTGTTGTAGTTTGCAAGATAAAGGCTTTTATGGCATTTGCAGACTAGAGTATAAAGGTTTATGATATTTACAGACAAGAAATACATTGAATGTTCGTATCGGGACCGGAAGGCTCAACCTAAAATAAGCCGATGTCTTTAGTAATATTGGTTCTCAAAACTAACTGTATAGTATGAGTCAGGCATTTCGTGTAAACTCAAGGGATTTTGTTATTGCGAAGTTTAAGTATTTGTAATTGGTTGAAAGTAAAACCATCATGGCGTTCAAGGGATGTCTTGAGAGTTTTTCTGACCGTTTGATTGGTAGAGAAATATCTGGTATGATTCCTATTGGTCTAAGTAGGAAGTCACTTTTTTTTGGAGAGGAACCAAAGTTTGAGAAGGATCGAGTTAGCGGTCCTAGTGATCAGTTCCACCAGGGCCACCATCGAGTTGAGTTTAGTTTTGGTTCCTTTAGGGCCATCGTCATGGAGATGAGTTCTCCCAGGGCCATCATCGAGTTAAGTTGAGTGATGAGTTCCACCAGGGCCATCATCGAGTTAAGTTGAGTTTTGGTTCCTTTAGGGCCATCGTCATAGGAGTTAAGTTCCATTGAGGTTTCGGAATGTAGTTTTCCAGTTTCCCAGCCCGGCGAATGTGATGGTGTATCGTGAACTCCGGCGATTTTCCCGCTGTTTCTAAGCAAATCGTCGTTATCATTTTATACCAATTTTGGTATCCACTAATTTCTTTTAAGCAGTCAGAACCAGAAGTAGGAGAGAGGAGTTTCAATTTTCTCATTACTATGTTTAACAGTGCAGTTAAAACATGTAGTATGCTCACATACTTTATTTTGGTCAAAGTTAATGAACTTTCAATAATCACGTTCGAGTCTAACTAAATAATTTTATTCGAGTAAAAGTAAAATTTGATCCAGTTTAACGAACTTTTAAACTATTTATCTTCAAGTGAAAGCTGAATTTTTCTATAATAATGTTTGTTTATAAACAATGTACTGTTTGCTGTAACTAACGACAGTGAAGTGTTTCGCGAGTGCAATAGCGCCTTGCACTTTCGAATCAAGCTACGAGGAAGAAGCCAGGACACTAATTGTTAAGGTATAATTTTTATATTTGTAAAACTGTTCGTTTCATCTTTGATTAATTGGTAATCTGGTCTCTAATTATAACAGAGAGATCAGAGATTAATTTTTTTGTTTTTAATAAATAATGTTTGATTTTCAACATATAATTTATTTTCTTCCCTTCTCTCTTGAATCGTAAGAACATTAAAAAATTGACTGAGTATAGAATTCTGAATAAATAAGGTAAGTTACGTTATAATATTCTGTATATTATGTATATTTTTTTATTTGACTATTTTCTGTTTTATTTTGATTTAATACCATTTTTCTTTAAATATTTGTTTTTTTTTGTATAAATTCTGGTTCCTTAGGTAACCAGTGGCGCCCAATATTTTATTTTTTTTTCTTTATTTTTTATTTCACATCCTTATTTCGATTTTTCTCTCTTTTTTATTTTTTCTAAGCTAATGAGAGTATATATCATAACATCTATTAAAGAATCCACTCCCTTAAATATCTTGATGACTTGAGCAACCGAGGTACTTAATAAATTTTTGTAGCACGAAGTTTGTCAGATCTATATATCTTCATGTTTATCCAATTAGTCGCGCTTCATTAAAATGGCTTGCATTCGTGGGGCTGTTTCATAAAATTAATCGTCTTACAATTTTGTTTTTGTAGTTTTTCTCCTAATTTTAGACATAACATATTTCTAACATTTTACAGAATATAGTAAATCCTTTATAAAAGGTATATATTTAAAATCCCTAAAAAGGGCTACATCACAATCACACATCAAGTTGCTACCAGACTTTGACCATGTAATCTAGTCACACCACAGCTCAGATGTTACCTTGAGCATTATTTTAAAATAGTTTAAACATCCATGCTCTAATTGGCATTTTTAACTGATGTTTCCTTAACGGACCACTTATACAGGGCTTTGACCCACATATTTTTGTTAAACTATATCTTGGTGGTTAGCATGTAAACTTCACGAAAG
This sequence comes from Diabrotica virgifera virgifera, assembly GCF_917563875.1. Classification (NCBI taxonomy): domain Eukaryota; kingdom Metazoa; phylum Arthropoda; class Insecta; order Coleoptera; family Chrysomelidae; genus Diabrotica; species Diabrotica virgifera. Next base: position 97,229,511 of record NC_065448.1, on the reverse strand, counting down.
CACTGATGATGACTGGTAAACCAGTCGAAAACTAGTTATGTGATTGTGATGTAGCCCCTTTTTAGGGATTTTAAATATATACCTTTTATAAAGGATTTACTATTTTTTGTATTACATGGTATACAGCCAACTACAGGAAAACTTTTTCCTTGTGGAATTTTACAGAATATATAAGAGGCTTGTTCAATTGAAATATATGGTAGGGGAGCCCGAGCGGGGATTTTTGCAGTAACTCGAGCGCGTCAGATTATCATATGGGGAGAACCCTGGTACCCTGTAGATGTACCTCTACCATATATTGGCTCTAGACATAGGCGAGTTCGTTAAGGGGGACCCGAAAAAAAATCTTCCCTTAAAATACTCGAAATTGTCTGATTAAGATAAGGTAAGTTAAGTACATACATGCAAAAGAGTGCATCTTTCAAAAATCTGACGATTTTTGGATGAGGAAATGGATGAGTCAAAAAGTTTCACAAAATAAAGCGAATATTTCGCGAAATTAACGTCAGATCGAAAAACTAAAAAATACGTGCTCAATATTATTTGTCAGTTCTAGCCTGACAGTTTAGTTCTAGCAGCCGTAGAGGTAACATCGTTTAACAGTGGCTTGTGAATTTTACCAATATAAGTTAAAAGTTAAACAGTTTTTATTGTAAACACAACTGTAAGTAGAAAAACTTAATTTTTAAAAAAGAAATACAATTTACATTTCAACGTTCTACTCAATCGAAACCAGAATATTGCCTTAGAACAGTTGAATAGTTTTTACTATAAACACACCTGTAAGGAGAAAAACCCAATTTTTAAACAAGAAATACAATCTACATTTCAGCGATCTACTTAATTGAAACTTGAGTATTGCCTTAGACAAAAACTTAAGTAATTAGTGGTACCTTTAATAGTACGGTTAATATTACTATAATGGATTTAAATTGTCAGGCATGCCATAAAATTATAACACCGACAGATGGTAGCAAACTGGAATGTTCTGGATGCAAAACAACATGGCACGGTGTTTGTGCTCAACCTCAACCCTTAAATTTTTCACCTGCAACCTTGTTGACATGGAAGTGTCAAAATTGTACCACAGAAGCAGATGCTAGCACAATGCACTTCAACGCAATTATGGCTCAGCTTGCTAATTTAAGTAACGCTATCGCAACATGTAACACTCGAATGTCTGACTTACATAATTTAGTAAATTCTCAGTCGACAAAAATTGACGCTTGCATCTCGGAAATAGCGGTTCTAAGAAGAGAAAACGAACAGCTAAAAATTAAAATCCAGAAAATAGAATCCTCTCCTCCCGAAAATATCCTTATAGAGCTGGCTGATAGAAAACAAAGGGAAAAAAATGTTTTGCTCATGGGTGTTCCAGAAAATACAGAATCCGATGAAGTTAATGCACAACAAATATTAAATCAGGTAGCTCCTAACTTACAAATAGCTTCGCATCGCCGGCTTGGCTTTCCTCGCCAAGATATGAAACCAAGGCCGCTGAAAGTTACTATGATGTCCAGTGAAGATGCCCTTTTTGTTCTTAAAAATAAATCTAAACTGAATCAAAACTCAAACTCAAACATATACATAAAACAAGATCTGACACCTTGCCAGTCAAAATATCTAGCTGAATTACGAACAGAGCTACAAAGTCGTATAGATAATGGGGAGAAAAATTTAACGATTAGATACATAAACAAAATACCTAGAATTACTACAAGAGGAACAACCAAACGTGATAGAGAGGAACAGGAATCACCTAGACGTGAAAAGGGACTCAAGACTTCAAAGCCTGCTTTATGTGGGGCAAACTCATCTCTACCTGAATAGCAATCATTCAAAATAGTATTTTGGAACTGTCAAGGATTTGCCAATCTGGATGAATTTGTTAGAGATTACGATGATTTTTCGGTTTTATGTCTGACTGAAACATGGCTACTTAATGAGTGTAATAATTTGTCAATTGTTTTGTCATCCTATAATGTTATAAGTAGTCCTGCTTCGAAAGAGAAATCCGTGGGCAGAGCAAGCGGTGGTATCTACATATTTTATAAAAATGTATACAACTGTGTAATTTTAGAAAAAACACCGTGGTGGCTATTTTGCAGACTGGTTTCTCCTTCGGAAGAGTCTATTATTATTTGCACAGTATATTTTAAACCGTCCTTAGATATTGTGTATATTCTAGAACTTTTTCAAGTATCTCTGTCGGAAATTCTAGAAAACCATTTCGATGTTCCGCTTCTAATTGGCGGTGACTTTAACAGTAGAATATCAGATATTGGAGAAGTTCCGCCAGAGATGCTGGAGGGCACAAATCTATCGGAGTATCGTCTAAGCAATGACATGGTTTTAAATACTAAGGGGCGCCATATTATTGACTTCATGAACACCAACTCTTTCTGTCTACTTAATGGGAGGACTGAGTCTGATACACCGGCACAATTTACTCACATTAGCAAAGCTGGAAATAGTGTAATTGACTTAGCATTTATCCAGAACAGTGCAATACCTATTATCCAAGATTTATGTGTAATGAACCATAACAGCCCTTCTGACCACTTTGGTATACTGGTAACTTGCGTTTCCGACTTTTTTCGAGAAAGTCGTTTCAAAAAAGCACTTCCTATACAAAAAAAAACTATATATCAATGGAATACTGACCTTGCCTTTTTCTATAAAATTTCTATGCAACATTCGAATAAAACGTCTCTTTCTATAAATATTGATGCACAGGAACTATACAATAATCTAATGTCAGCAATTAAAGAAACTGCTTCGCAATTACAACTTTGTAAAGAAAAATCTTTCCCGTCGTGTATCAGGCAAAGTCCTCCATGGTTTGATCATGAATGTACCTCAGCTAAAAACAACATGAAACAAAGCCTCAAAACAGCTAAATCAAATAACTTCCGCGACCCCTATAAAACAAATTTTTTGACATCAAAAAAAGCCTATAGACAAATAATTAAAAAGAAAAAACATATATATTTTCATAACCTGTATTCTCAACTTGCAAACAGCAGGGACTCCAAAACATTCTGGTCAGTGATTAGGAAATTTCGGAAAAATCACAATACTTCTTTTATCGATGTAGACGTATGGGAGCAATTTTATTCGAATATATATCCCCCAAAACTATATCATAATGCCCGTTTTTTTGATGCAAGACATCCAATTTTTGACGCTATTATAACCAGTGACGAAATATATAGAGTCCTAAATAACTGTCCCAATCGTAAAGCACCTGGAACTGACCATATTTCTTATGAATTCTTTAAAAATCTTCCAAATAATTGGATACTGTATTTAACGGGCATGTTTAATAGAATACTGGAAACAACCATTACGCCGCATAACTGGAGTGAAGTCATTTTTACTATGATATTTAAAAAGGGCAACAGAGATGATCCAGCAAACTATAGAGGTATTGCCTTACTTAATTGTGTTGAAAAAATATTTACTAATATTTTGTTAAACAGACTCAGAGATTGGGTTGAAGTAAATAATGTTCTTCCCGAATGTCAGTCGGGTTTCAGGGGATCAAGGGGTTGCATTGATAATGTATTCACCCTCACTTCTGCTGTACAACTGCAACTACGACTGAAAAAACGCAAAGTGTACGCTGCCTTTGTAGATTATAAGCGGGCTTTTGACTCCATTATCCATCATTTGCTGTGGCAAAAGCTATTTGGCCTTGGGGTGAGTTCTAAAATAATAGCCATTTTGAAAAACATTTATGATAATGCTAGGATGTACATCAAAACTCCAAACGGCTACACAAGACCATTTGATATTTCAACAGGAGTCTTACAGGGTGAACCTTTGAGTCCACTATTATTTAGTTTATTTATTGCGGATATAGAACAGTTTTTTATTAGTCAAGGATCACAAGGTATCTCCATTGATAGCCAAAATCAAATAATAATGCTATTGTATGCTGATGATTTGGTCATTCTTTGTGACTCGGAAGTTGAACTCGGTAAAAATTTAAGTTATCTAGAAAAATACAGTGACAAAAACCAGCTAACTGTAAATGTTGGCAAAACCAAAATTCTTCCATTTGCCCGAAGCGGTCAAATTGGCAATAAAGGCGTTAAGTTCCTATATAAGAATGAAAAAATAGAAGTTGTTAACAAATTTGTATATCTTGGAGTCACCCTAACCACAACATCACTTTTTAAAGCAATGGCCGATACAACAGTGGAAAGAGCAAAACACGCAATTGGTAACGTGATAGGTTTAATGGCTAAAACCAAAATGAATTCTTGGACATCTCGTGTGCAACTTTTCGATTCGCTAGTTCAAAGCCTTGTTATGAACTGTGTGCCCGTTTGGGGAATGAGATATGCTGACCAGTTAGAAAGAATACAAATAACTTTCTTTAAAAAACTTTTACATCTCAGTATCAATACACCTGATTATGCTGTTAGGTTGGAGACAGGAAGAGTAAAAATTTCTTTTACTATTTTCAAGCTAACTTTAAATTGGCTTATCAAGCTATCGCAAATGCATGATTTAAGACTTCCTCTTATTTGTTTTCTGCGTCAGCTTCAAATTTCTTCAGCAAATAATTCAATAAATACGAACAGATACAACTGGGTTTCACAGTTTAAGCAATATTTTCAAATATTAGATTATGAATTTTCTTGGGATGAAAACATCTCTGATTGGCTATTAAAAAACAAGAAAAGCATGTTAAAAAAGTATATGGATATGCTTCATCAAGAAGACATTCAAGCAGTCTCCATGTCAACATTCTCAACTATTTACAAACATTTATCCGTAGATACCTCAGTACAGAAATATCTGGAATTTCAAATTCCCATAAAATACATTCGTGCCATGGCGCAACTTCGAACATCTAATCGCCATGTGTTAAAATTTACCTATAATGGTATAACATATCATATACGACCATCTGAAATCTGTACTATTTGTAACACAAACAAGTTGGAAACTCTTGAACATTTACTGTTTGAATGTCCCATTTACAGTTCAATGAAACCGGTTAATATGGCCCCCCTTAATAATTGCACCGACCTTATTGGTTGTCTTAATAATGTAACTATAATATCTCTGAAAGCAATTTCAATATATATTTGGAATATCATAAAACTTAGATCTTTTGTTTTAAATGAATAGGCTTCAGTTTCTCCTTCATTGGTGTTTATTTAAGAAAACAAGTCTCCATTTCAGTTAGTAATAGCGATTAACTTTTGTTTAAATTTGTTAATAGTTACTTATGTTCTAGACTAGTTGTTAGTTATATTCTGTACTTCAGTTTCTCCTTCATTGGTGTTTATTAAAAAAACCAAGTTCTCCATTTCAGTTAGTGATAGCGCTTAACTTTTGTTTAAATTTGTTAATAGTTATTTATGTTCTAGACTAGTTGTTAGTTATATTCTGTACTTACTAAACTCATTGTTATAAAACAGTAGTTTTTAAAAACAATAAATGTCTATCTATCTATCTATCTATCTATCTATCTCAATATTATTTGTCAAAAATCTATCAAATGATACCCAACACGACACGGAGAGGGGTGGGGGGTAAATGTAAAATTTCAAATACGAATCTCGCGATATTTCGCGAAATGAACATCAGATCGAAAAACTGAAAAATACACTTATTCAATATGTTTGAAAAATCTATCGAATGGGACCAAAAACGGCCCTTAAGGATGTAGGGTGGGGGGTTACTTTAAAATTTTAAATAGGAGCCTCCATTTTTTATTGCAGATTCGGATTCCTTACGTAAAAATAAGTAACTTTTATTTGAAACATTTTTTCGAATTATGGATAGATGGCGCATTAATCGGAAAAAACAATTGTTGGAAATGGAAAAGTAAATTAAAAATTAAAAGTCCACACTAAAATGGAAAACTTTACTTAACTTTTTTTGGTTTTAGAACCTACTCTCCACAACCCAATAGGTCCCCAAAGCTCTCGAGTGACTGCACATTTAGCATACTTTCCTTCCCGTACTATAACTTTGGTCCAGAAAAACTTTATTGACAAATATATATACAAATAGTAAGTTATCACTACAATTAAGGCACATTGTTTCACCAACCGATGTATACCCTGTTACAGAATTCTTGTGGCTATTATTCGAAGCATTTCTTTACAGCATTTTGTACTTCTTTTTAACGTAGCCCAACGATGTTAAAATCGCAAGGAGATAAATCGGAATTAAAAGGTCCTTCCACTACTTTTCTGGACATTTTCAGTTTACTGCTTGATAGAGCTTGTTCAAAGTTTCATTCTACATGTTTGCGTTGTTAAGCACTCTAGTAAACTCTATATAAACTCTACGAGCAAAGGTTCTTCAGGTCGAAAAAAAATGTTAACATTACCTTGCTTGCAGAAGGTTGAACTTTAAACTTCTAGGTGGCGGAGAATTTGCGTGTTTTCATTTCATCGGCGACAGCTTACCAGATAGTTTAAAATAATCACACTAAGATTTGTCACCAGCAATAATTATTATTCACTGATATTATTCTGACACTTGTTACTGATTACTTACAGTTTCTACTACGTTCTCTTTAATTTCTCTGTCAGAAATTATACCAATTTCATTCTTACAATACACGGAGATTCTGATAGTATTATTTCAATCTTAATATTTTAACAAACGAAAGTTTTGCTATAATAAAATAATTAGGTGTTGATGCCCCCTTAATTCCTTTATTTTGCCTTTTTTTATGACGTGGCAACGTGGTTAGTTTATACCAATATATTCACATATCACCATACGAAAGAGAGAGTCGCATACCGGCAGTCGGCAAAGGCACACATTCGCACAAAAAAGGTTCGTTATAGCATACGCGTTAAAACCCCACGGACAGGTCATATGGGTGAAACAATCCCTTAGCGTGCATCATAATCTCTTCAAAGTGTCAAGTGTCGTGGCGTGTTTTTATCAAAGCTTTTGGACAGTTCAAGTATACGGACATCCTATATTTTGCTGTTTAGTTTTAGTGTCTTAGATAATAAAGTCGATATCTCTTCACACGTTTTAATCATTTAACCAGCATCTTATCGAAGTTATTTATCGCGTTGACTTCACTCAAATTCATACGGGTCTCGATCCGTTTTCATGGTCCTTGAGCGAGCCAATTAAATATTCAACGTGAAAGAAGAAGATAAAAGACTTTTCAAACGGGCCTTTTTAAGTGCAAGAACAGTATACAACCGGCCGATTGTAATTCTTAAGCAACGTTGCGAGCGGCGAGCGGTCCAGATGTGCATTATATCAAAAGTCGAGCGCGTAAAATAAACACTTGTTTATGTGTGTTGTGGTTTTGAGGACAAGTGATGACAGCATCTGCAAACGAGGGTGAGAATACAGTTTCTTTATCCTTAAATTTATGACATTATTTATTGCGTGCTTTTGTTTGTATATTCGACGAAGGAATTTAAAAGAGCGTTTGGTGGGAAATTTTGAATAAATTACAAGCATTTCATTTAATAACTATTTGAACGATTTGGCGGATTTATTTTGAATAAATTAGGTATACTATCATTTTATTGAATGATCATTTTGGGTTTTTATTTTGAATAGATTACTTTAGCAATTTTTTAAACAATCATTTGCGATATGGAAGGTCTTATTCGTAGACGAGGTTCTCAGAAAGCCAAGGTTACAATCTTTAGCAAATACATCTCTCCATTACATGACAGAATAAAAAAGGGTGACAGCATTTCCGAGTTAGAGGTGTTACAGACGGTCGAAATGTTGAGCGGTATTGAGAGCTTAGTTGAATTTAATGAAATTCAAGATCAAATTGAAACTTTAGTCAAAGCGGATCAGTTAGCTATGGAGGTTTTTGAGCGCGAGGAATTTTATAATAAGCACTCTTCTGTAGTAGCGATCGCGAGAAAAATCATCCGCGATTATGGGGGCGATAAAGCTAGTGAGCGCTCTAAAAATTCATACGCGGGTCACTGTATTGAGCTGAAACAGATAGAGTTAGGACATTTTAACGGGAATATGGACAATTGGCTTGATTATGCTAATATCTTTGAGTTCTTAGTCAACAAGAATGAGTACTTAGATAATATTAGGCGTTTTCATTATCTAAGAAGTTCTCTACAAGGCAGCGCCGCTCAAATCATACGAACTTTGGAATTCACCGCGGAAAATTACGAGATTGCGTGGAAATTAGTTAGGGAAAGGTACGATAATAATAGATTATTAATATCCAATCACGTCAATGCGTTATTCAATATAGAACCGATAAATAAAGAGTCATCTGGTAGATTGCGGCAACTAGTTGACATTTTTTCAAAACATTTATACGCATTAAAGCAACTAGGCTTACCTACAGAATATTGGGACGTTCTCCTGATTCATATTATTTCGAGCAAATTTGACACATATACTTTACGCGCGTGGGAGAACAGCAAGACGAGCAACGAAATACCTAGTTTCGACGATTTTAAGACGTTTTTAAAATCAAGGGCGGACCTCTTAGAATCAATTGGGTCAAATCAAGCGGAAAAACAGAATACGCGAAATAATTCGCAAGCGGGCGCATATCCGCGGAATACAAAAAATTCGCAGAATACTCGCGGTCTATACTCATCGCAAGACACTCCAAACAATACAGATAGTACGAGATGTTGCCCTATGTGCAAGGGGGAACATGCTATTTATCAATGCGGCGAATTTTTAAGGCTTTCATCGAAGGAAAGATTCGATAAAGTACGAAAGATGAACCTTTGCACTAACTGCCTTAAAGGGGGGCACTACTACAGGAGGTGTAAACAATCAACGTGCAAGAGGTGTTCTTCTAAACATCACACGTATTTGCACCCCGATAGGTCAAGCGAGCGAAACACACCTTCAATGCGACAACCTGTAGTAAGCGCGAGCGAAAATCAAGCGGTAGATGACCTACAAGGCACTCTAAATACTACCAATTTGACAGCTTCTGCTGTTAGCAGCAAGGCCAGCCCTGAACAAAGCATACTATCCACAGTATTGGTCAATATTGTCGATGGCCAGGGCAAATCATACGCGGTGCGAGCGTTACTAGACTGCGGCTCGCAGAGTTCATTTATCACGGAAAATTTATGCGATCGGCTTCGAATTAAACGAAGCAGAGTGGACATATCTGTCTTAGGGATAAACAACGCGTCATCTCCCGTTCGTTTCAGGTGCGAATAGATATTAGCGATCTAGGAATACCCAGACATTTGCAGTTAGCGGATGATTACTTCTATAAACCACAACGGGTCGAATTATTAATAGGAAGTGATCTGTTCTGGCAAATTCTTGGCACGAATAGAATCAGTTTAGGGAAGAATAAACCATTTATGCAGGAAACTTCATTTGGTTGGATCATAGCAGGGCCGTACTCTACCCGAAATAACTCAGCAGGAAACGGAACAACCAAGTGTAATTTTGCCAACACTATGGAGGTCACAGAGCAGTTCAGTAAGTTCTGGGAGCTAGAGGAGGTTTTTAGCGAAAAACCGGCCTTCTCAAGCGAAGAAGTTGCGTGCGAGAAACATTTCGCGAATACCGTAAAACGCGATGCGGCGGGAAAATTCATAGTATCCTTACCGTTCAAGGAACCGATAAGTTCACTCGGAGATTCTTTTCGGCAAGCGAAATATCGTTTTTTAAATCTCGAGCGAAAATTAAAGACGCAGATTTGAGAACTCTTTATAGCACATTCATTGAGGAATATAAAGAATTAGGTCATATGAAAGGTTTGTGTAAAGTTTCGGAAGCGGTAACATACTTTAGCGAAAAGGGCACATTTTATTTTATGCCACATCATCCAGTTCTAAAGGAAAGTTCTCTGACCACACGTTTGCGCGTCGTGTTCGATTGTAGCGCTCCAACAACGAGCGGCGTCTCATTAAATCATATCCAAATGGCTGGGCCAATCCTGCAAAATGATTTACTCTCCATTTTATTGCGGTTCCGAACCCATCTATATGTGGTGAGTGCCGACATAGAAAAGATGTACCACCAGGTATTGGTTGAAGACGAGCAGAAATCTTTGCAATGCATTTTGTGGCGAAATCGTCCGAAAGAGGCTATTGAGGTTTTTCAATTGCAAACAGTGACGTATGGGATGAAATGTTCTTCATATTTGGCGATAAAGTGTCTAATGACATTGGGTGAGGAGCTAGAAGCTAAGAACCCGGACCTTGCTAACATTATAAGGAACGATTTTTACGTAGACGATCTATTAACGGGTTTTAATTCAAAACGAAAGGCGCGCGAAACCTGTAAGCAACTTTTTGAGGTCCTCAAGACAGGAGGATTCACATTGCGTAAATTTTATTCAAATGAACCGGAAGTATTAAGAGATATTCAGGATACTACTGTAGCGGGCTCGGTTATTCAATTCGGCGAAAATGAAAACGCGAAAACTTTAGGTTTGTTATATTCACCTCAATCGGATACTTTATTTTATAGTATAAATTCGTCTCTATGTCGTACCGTTACGAAGCGAATTTTATTATCGGAAATAGCTCAAATTTTCGATCCCTTGGGTCTGTTAGGCGCGTGTACAATTACCGCGAAAATTATGCTGCAAAGGTTATGGCTGGAGCGTGTTTCTTGGGATGACCCCATACCCGAGCATTTAGCGAAAAATTACATGCAATTCAGGAGCGCACTACGGCATTTAAATAAGTTAAAAATACCGCGGCACGTCATATGCTCTCGTGAGGTCAATGTTGAACTGCATGGATTTTGTGATTCATCTGAAAGAGCATACGGCGCTTGCATATACGTAAAATCTACCGATACGTTAGATAGATCACATTCATTTTTATTGTGTGCGAAGAGCAAAGTTGCGCCCGTAAAACCCGTTACCTTGCCGCGTTTAGAGCTCTGCGGAGCAATAGTTTTGTCGCGTTTGACCAATAAGGTCAAAATGTCATTAAATGTACAATTTAACGCATGCTACCTCTGGACAGACTCCTCAATAGTGATTAGCTGGTTGAAAACCCCGGCTAATTTATTGAAGACGTTTGTGAGCAATCGCGTAGCCGAAATACAAGAAACCACGTCATTTGCGCAATGGCGGCATGTTCCTGGTAAAGATAATCCTGCAGATTTAGTGTCCAGAGGCGTGGAGCCAGAAAAAATAATGGAATGCAACTTATGGTGGCATGGACCCGAGTGGCTCATGCAAGAATCTGATAAATGGCCAAATTTACAAGTTGCGCCTACTGAAATAAGCGAAGAGCGAAAAAACATAAAGGTTTTTGTCAACAAGCTGGACGCAACACACAATGGGGAAGTATTTTCGTTTGAGCGCTTTTCCAATATTTTGCGATTGAAGCGAACCGCCGCGTATGTGTTCAGATTTATTCACTTTTGTAAAAACAAAGAAAAGACTTCCGATCCCCTTTCGTCAGAAGAAATAAATTCCGCTTTTATTCGAATTTTAAAAATATGCCAGGCACAAACGTTCTCTAGCGAAATTGGTCTTTTGAGTCAGAAAAGGCCTCTGGAGAAAAACAGTAAGCTCATAAACTTATCTCCATTTCTTGATGGTCAGGGCATTCTGAGAGTAGGCGGTCGTTTAAAACATTCGGAGTTTGCGTATGATAAAAGGCACCCAATCATTTTAGGGGCAGATCATGTAGTTACGGTTTTGATATTTAATCATTTTCATAAGGACTTAATGCATGCGGGTCCTCAACTTTTACTCTCTACAATAAGATAAACTTTTTGGCCCATATCGGGTAGAAATTTAGCACGACGTACCGTGCATAAATGTGTGAACTGTTTTCATTTGAAATCTAAGCCCATTCAGCCAATAATGGGAAATCTACCTGCGTCGCGCATCGAAGGTGGACCACCGTTCATCGTGACTGGTGTGGATTATGCGGGACCTTTCTTAATTCGCGATAGAAAGGGTCGAGGTTGCCGATTAATAAAGAGTTATATGTGTTTGTTCATTTGTTTCTGTACGAAGGCCATACATTTAGAATTAGTTAGAGAATTATCTAAGGAATCATTTCTGTTGGCTTTTAAAAGATTTATTGCGCGTAGAGGCAAGCCTCAAAAGATGGTTTCCGATAATGGGGCCAATTTCATAGCAGCTAGTTCGGAATTGAGAGCACACTCCAGCAATAAGAGAATCATTGCTAAAGGATAATATTTCGTGGTCTTTCATACATCCGTATTCTCCTCATTTTGGCGGCTTGTGGGAAAGCGGGGTAAGAACAGTAAAGCATAGAGTCTTAGGAAATGCCCACCTAACGTTCGAGGAATTTTATTCGTTGCTTGTGCAAATTGAGGCCATAATAAATTCCCGACCTATTCATCCTTTATCCTGTGATCCTAATGATCTCTCCCCCTTGACTCCTGCACATTTTCTCATCGGAAGACCACTTACTACTAATCCAGATCCAGATCTTCGTCATATTCCAGTTAATCGTCTCTCGAAGTTTCAACATATCCAGCAGCTTTCCCAGCACATATGGGAACGCTGGAACAAGGAATACATCTCCGAACTACAGAAGCGTACCAAGTGGACTACTACTCATGGTGAAGTGACGGAAAACGCGTTAGTGCTTATTAAAGAGGACAATTTGCCTCCATTAAGGTGGAAGTTAGGTCGCGTGATTGAACTGATTCGCGGCAGCGATGGTGTAGCAAGAGTTTTTAAGATAAAGACAGACAATGCTCGTTCCTTCGCCAAAGTGTGTCCGTTGCCTATTTCGGACTAAGTTAGTTAAGACATTTGAACAGTTGTTTAGCGGTATTTGTTGGCAGTGTTTGCCAAGACGGGGGCCATGTTGATGCCCCCTTAATTCCTTTATTTTGCCTTTTTTTATGACGTGGCAACGTGGTTAGTTTATACCAATATATTCACATATCATCATACGAAAGAGAGAGTCGCATACCGGCAGTCGGCAAAGGCACACATTCGCACAAAAAAGGTTCGTTATAGCATACGCGTTAAAACCCCACGGACAGGTCATATGGGTGAAACAATCCCTTAGCGTGCATCATAATCTCTTCAAAGTGTCAAGTGTCGTGGCGTGTTTTTATCAAAGCTTTTGGACAGTTCAAGTATACGGACATCCTATATTTTGCTGTTTAGTTTTAGTGTCTTAGATAATAAAGTCGATATCTCTTCACACGTTTTAATCATTTAACCAGCATCTTATCGAAGTTATTTATCGCGTTGACTTCACTCAAATTCATACGGGTCTCGATCCGTTTTCATTAGGTAATCCTAAAAATAAAACTTTTAAAATAAAAATAAAACTTAAAAAGGAAGGTAATTTAAAGACCGATACTGATGAAATATTGGAAACATGGCGAAACTACTGTGGCGAGCTATATAAAAATAACGAGGTATCAGCAGAAAATCAGTGGCCTTCTGACTACCCTAGAGAACCTACTGTCTTACTCGCTGAAGTCAAAGATGCAATTAAATCACTAAAGAGAAATAATTCCCCAGGCATTGATTCAATACCATGTGAAATACTACAGTTACTAGGTGACAAAGGATTACATATCATCCATTATATCTGTGTCGCTGTTTGGAATTCAGGAAAATGGCCATCTGATTGGTGTACCTCAATTTATATCCCACTACACAAAAAAGGAACTACTACCAGATGTGAGAACTACCGCACACTGTCACTAATAACACATGCTAGTAAAATCTTGTTGCATATCATCAAAAACAGATTAAAAACCTATCTACATTACCAAATACCTCAGGAACAAGCGGGGTTTGTAAAGGGTAAAGGTACAAGGGAACAAATCCTGAACCTGAGACAACTCATTGAAAAGTCTAGAGAATTTCAAGTACGTATGATTATATGCTTCGTTGACTACCAAAAGGCATTTGGTTGTGTAAGCTGGATAAATCTGTGGTCAATTTTAATAGAAATGGGCGCACCAAGGCACCTGGTGACACTTAGTAAAAATCTGTACCAGTCTAATATAGCGACAGTACGACTAGATCAGAAGTTCTCAAACCAATTCAAGACCGAGAGAGGTATTAGACAAGGATGCGTGTTGTCACCTGACTTATTTAACATTTATGATAAACATGTCATGAGGATGGTTTTAGAAGGATGGGCCGGTGGAGTAACAGTAGCTGGTAAGAAAATCTCCAATTTAAGATTTGCTGATGACACTACACTTATAGCAGCAAATGAGCAAGAAATGTTTGATCTTCTGCGAAGAGTTGAGTACGAAAGCAATAGAGTTGGTCTGAAAATCAATAAAGCTAAGACAAAAATAATGGTGGTCGACAGATTTGACACTATTCAACTGATTAACATATTACAGGAATACCAGATAGTAAACACCTTTGTCTATCTCGGGTCTAGTATAACTAACGATGGTAACTGTGAAGCAGAAGTTCGGACACGTATTGGTATGGCAAAAAATGCAATGAGTCGCCTAACTAAAGTTTGGAAAGACAGATCTATCTCTCAAAATATCAAGATGAGACTGGTGAATGCCCTTGTGTTCTCAGTATTTCTATACGGAGCAGAGACTTGGACCCTTCGCGCATGCGAGCGCCAAAAAATTGATGCCTTTGAGATGTAGTGCTGGAGAAGAATGCTGCGCATACCTTGGACAGCTCATAGGACAAACGTTTCCATTCTAAACCAACTCAATATTAAAAAAAGGCTGTCCACAATATGTCTGCAACGAATTCTGCAATTCTTTGGTCACGTAGTTCGCAGAGGTGACGACAGTTTGGAGAGATTAATTGTTTCTGGAAACGTTCCGGGGAGAAGATCAAGAGGACGATCGCCAACTAGATGGTCTGACCAAATAAAGCATTCAGCTGGAAACTCATTCTGCGAAGCTCTTAGAGCAGCTGAAGATAGAGACCAATGGAGAAACATTGTTAGGAATATTGGAAGAAATCACGATCCTCAGTAATGGGGAAACGACAGGAGAGAGAGAAAAATAAAACTTTATGGGGACCAATTTTCTTCTTCGTGGTTTCTAAAATTTGCAAACCAACGAATTACTGGAGCTAAGAAGGCTGAGGGAGATCTAAGAGCGCATCACATTTCTCGCCTGTCTAGCGCGGTAAAATTCCAACGAAGAATGGTTCACCCATACTCAGATCGGAGTAACACTAATATAATTAAATAATCATTTCGTTATAAAACGAGACAAGAGCCGTTTTATATTTCATTTTGTTTAGAGAGCATCAAAAGCATCCTAACGAGGTTTCAAACCTTATTAGGTTATCATTAGCGAGTGCATATTTGATTATCTCTAAACACACTAAAATTCGGGCTACCAGTATCGATTCACAACGAAATAACATGATGGTGCGGATGTCGTACACCGTACACCACATCACAGTATAAAGAGGGACAGTAGAACCACTCTCCGAAAAATTGGAAGTAAAATCTGTAGTCACGCATGGCGACCGCGCAATGTTCCCAGTCGCTTTTGTCCTCTCGCATTGCTAGTGCAGCACGCCTAAGAATAACAAAGGCAGAAAAATAGTATGTAACATGACAAATTTAACAAAATATAAAAATAAACTTGGTGCTATTTAACTTTTTAATGTACCTCGGTAGCTCTAAGTCTTCTCAGATCTAGGGAGGGATGTGGGTTCTTAATAGATGTTAAATAAAATTGAAACTGAATTGTTCGGGGGGCGCCATAATTAAAAAAAGAAAATATAATATATGTTTACTTATAAAAAATATAAAACTAAGAATGCCGGTTATTTGAAATATCTGTACTTACCGTAGGCTACTTTCATGCGTGATTACTTTGTAAGAAGGATAAAGATTGGTAAAGAAAATCTAATAATTAAACACAATTCTTACTTTATTGAAACAAGACAAAATTTAGCAAAGTTGTTAAAAAAATCTTTAATCATTTTACCGATTGGTGAGAAAACGTAAGAGTTCAACAATTAAAAATAGCGAACGTACCTTGTTGTGTTCTTTATCCGTGGGTGATCCATAGTCCATCCATGCGACAGTTAGGGTGTTATAACATTGTCCTAGTCCTGATGTCACGGCACATAACGACACTCATTTTGACAGATAAAGTACAGCTATTAATTATATTATAGATGAAATTCCATTGTTTGTTTATTGTATGCAATACTTGGATACTATTATTATTATTTAAACTTATTAAAAAAAAACGAAAAACTTTTCGACAAAAGAAAACTAATGGATGTGTTTAATCCATCACTAGAAACACAAAATACGGTCGAGAATTTACACTCTGTGATCACAGCAGCCACTTAAGCCTACTTCGGCTCCGGAACAAAAACTTAAATGAACTAAATACAAACAATTATCTCCATTGAACTATTATCAACAAGCTTCTTACTCTAGACTACCAGAACTAATCTCTCTGCTAGACTAATCCGAACTGATCTCCAATCCTCTTCGAACTCTCTCACAACCCCAAAACTCATTCCATCTCCCCATTTTTTTTATCCTACTCAACCATGTCCGGTTTTACCAATCAAAAAAATTAGTCAATTTCCACTCTTCATTTCAAAACGAATAGAAAAGATTTAAGCAAACTTCAACCACGCCTTCAAAGGCAATAACTCTTGCTCTCGTAAATAGGACTAAACCAAACGAAATTCTGATAGCCATATCTCAGCTCAATATTCTCCTAGGCTTTTTCGCAACGTTCGCAATATTGCACCTGTAAACTTGTTGTACATATTACATAAACACACTCAGAGCCCTTATCTCTGCAAAGGAATTCACAACATAAACAAATCAGCTTTAAAATAACATATTCCAGTTTCACAGTCGCCAAAAATACATTAGTAAAAGATTTACGAGTCCCGATTCTTTTGGCGGTATGAAACATCGAGGTCCTTCAGATAAAAGAGAACAATATCCATTAGAACACAAAATCAATCCAACATTGTGAGAAACGAATTACGTAATACACTGAAACACAAACATTTATACAGGGTGAAGCAAAAATAATAATGACTTTCGGACCGTTACACTAGTCGCATAGAAAAGTACGGGTTTTAACAGGGAAAACCTGCATCACCACTGGTTAATTACCAATTGCGTACTGCCGGTATTACTTCTTGAGATCAAAATGCCGGCATGGAAGAGGTTTTACTGCCCTTCTTTATACTGCGACCACATGACACCACACCATCACGACATCCACATTATCATGTTATTTCGTTGTGAATCGATACTGGCAGCCCGAATTTTAGTGTGTTCAGAGAGAAACAAATATGCACTCTCTGACGATAACCTAATAAGGTTTGAAACGGGTTAGGGTGCTTTTGATGCTCTCTGAAACTGAAACATAAGACGACTTTTGTTTCGTTTTACAACGAAATGATTATTTGTTTACTTAATATTTTACTATAGGATAAAAAGAAACAATTGACTTTCCTAATTAGTGTTACCGATTGTAAATAAAAAGAGAATCTCAAAAATAAAACATCTAAAAAAATGTTGACAGTTTAACTTTAAAGGTTTAATAAGAATGCCTGAACGTTAACGACCAACGTACCGTCGGACTGCAATATCAAGAACTTATGTTTATTAATCAAGGACTGGTCTACAAAAGAAAAGTGCAAGTTAAAAATCGCAGTGATTTTTCAACGCCAAGAAGTTATATATTTTTTATAGTAAATTTTAGGGGAGATAGAAAATGAAGAAATGCTGACTAGATAAGGGATGCGTTACAGAGTTTATTATTTTGACGGAAATCGTTGCTTGGAGCTATCACCTCGAGAGGAAGTAGATTACTGAGTTATTTAAGGGTTCTCCGCCGTCATCGTTACATAAATTGCAAACGATTTACGATGATTGCTGTAAAACGGAAATTTTTTATTCACTTCTTTACAGGAAAATGAAAAATGAAAGTTGGGTGTGATGTTGTTACACAATACAATCTGGGTATAGGAAATAAAATTCAAGTTTTCTCTTTCTTATCAACTTACGTCAAGATGGAACTTAGAACTTCCACTGAGTAAAGTATGAAGAATGTATAACGTTTTTGTGTAAGTGTTTTTGTCAATTTGACATTCTGACTTTATTTTAGTCCTATCATCTCATTGTGTGTTTGATTTTTGCTTTCTTTCATTCAACCTTATTTTAAGGGAGTCATGTATTTAACCGGCATAATTTATGTCTTCTTCTCTTCCTCTTTATAAGCAATTCTGCTTGTTCATTGGCGGATTGATACCTCTATGGAAGGTTGTCACTCCATCTTTTGCGCGGTCGGCCGATACTTCTTCTACCGATTGGTGATTTATCTCGTGCTATTTTGACCACACGTGTCTCCCCCATTCTGGTTATGTGGTTATTCCATTCTTTTTTTCTATTTAGTGTCCATTCGTTTAGACACTGTACGTTACATTGTCTTCTAATATCTTCGCTCCTCTTTCGATCTCTCGGTGTATTTCCTGTAATTCTTCTCAGTACTCTCATCTCTGCCGTTTCCAGTAGTCTTTGTGTTGTGGCTGTATCGGGTCTTGTTTCTGATGCATATATCATTATTGGTCTTACACTGGCTATATAAATTCTTGACTTCATCTCAGTGTTAATATGTCGGTTTCGCCATATAGTGTTATTAAGGCATCCTGCCAATCTATTTGCATAATTTATGTGTATATATTAAATGACGAATTTGACAGTCAGCCTGTAGAGTCAACGGAGACAGTAGCAGCAATGGTCACCAAAATAAGAAACGAGGAAGTGGCTCAAGCGCTTCAAAAAATAAAGAAAGGAAAAGCGGTAGGGCCAGATGATATTCCTGGGGAAGTATGGAGAGCATTGGGAGAGACAGGAACAAGGTGGCTAGCAGGTCTATTTAATAGAATTATGGAAGTTGGACAAATGCCAGACGAATGGAGAAGCAGTATACTGGTACCTGTTTATAAAAACAAGGGAGATATACAACAATGTACAAACTACACGGCTATAAAACTGCTTAGCCACACCATGAAAATATGGGAAAGAGTAATTGATAGACGGATACGTGAAGAGACCGAAATATCCGAGAATCAATTTGGCTTTATGCAGGGCATATCAACAACAGATGCAACTTTCATTATAAGGCAGTTGATGGAAAAATACAGGAGTAAAGAAACAAACGCTCATATGGTATTCATTGATCTTGAGAAAGCATATGATAGAGTTCCTAGAGAGATTCTGTGGTGGGCACTCAATAAGAAAGGAGTCCCTGGTGAATATGTAAAGATTGTGAGGGATATGTATGAGGGAGTAACGACTAGTGTTAGGACGTGTAGGAGAGACTGGTAAATTTCATGTGAAAGTAGGATTGCACCAAGGCTCTGTGCTTAGTCCGTATTTATTCTAATTAGTTTTGGACCAGATAACAGTCGATAACAGATTATGTCGTGTTAGTAGGAAATAGTGAAAGAGACTTATAACAAAAACTGGCACAGTGGAGGCAAGCTCTGGGGGAAAAGGTTTAAAACTTAGTAGGACAAAAACAGAGTATTTGGAATGTTCATTTAAAGATGGAGTTACTACAAATAAAATGGTATCTTTGGATGGTGAAATGATTGTGAAAAGCAATAGTTTTAAGTACCTAGGATCGGTATTACAGAGTAATGGAGAAAGAGATGGAGATGCATGCAGTAGAATTAGGGCTGGATGGATGAAGTGGAAAGAAACGAGTGGTGTGTTGTGTGACAGAAAAATTCCAATGAAGCTGAAGGGAAAATTTTATAAAACAGCCATAAGACCGGCTATGATGTACGGAACTGAATGTTGGGCAGTGAAAAAGAAAGAGGAACAACGAATGCATGTGGCGGAAATGAGAATGCTTAGATGGATGAGTGGAGTGACAAAGAAGGATAAAATTAGAAATGAGTATATTAGGAGAAGTCTAGGTGTGGCACCAATTGATGCCAAAATGAGAGAGCATAGGTTAAGATGGTTAGGTCATGTTCAACGTCGAGATGTTACTCACCCAATACGAAGAATAGCTGAAGTGCAGATTCCTGGAAGGAGTAGGAGAGGAAGACCAAAGAAGACCTGGGGGGAGACGATAAGGCAGGACATGTTGGTAAAGGGGATTAACATTGATAGAATTGTGTGGAGAAATGCAATTAGGGAAGCCGACCCCGCATAGTGATAAGGCAAAGAGAATGATGATGATGAATTTATGTGTATTTCTGTTCAGGAGATTGCTCCTTCTGAGGTGTGAAGCTACTAAAATGATTAACAATAGATATATTAAGTTTCACGTACACCTATTTTCTTACTAAAACCGAGACCTAATCATACTACTTTTGCAACCATTGCGATATACCACCTTTTTTCATAAAGTTTACATCTTTTGCCCATTTTGCTGTCTTGGGTCCATTCAGTTGACATGATCAAGTGCGCTTGATCAATTTCACGGCATTTTATGTTCCTCTATTATGTTCCTCAGTACTTATACTTTTTCATCTTTCTTACTTCCATCCATCCAATGGCACTACAGCCAAACCGGGCATTGGCCTCCTTCAGCAATTATCTCGATTTACTGCTGTTCTTTGCCGTGTATGCGTTTTTGGAAGTTTTTGGCATCCGCATCTACTTCGTCTTCCCATCTTTTTTTTGTGTTCCAACAGGTCTTTTTCCTTGCATTCTTGCATTGAGCAATTTTCTGGGGATTCTATTCTCATGCATGCGTAGATACCACTTACGCAAACGTGAGAATTACACACCGTAATTTCTGCAGTCTAGTGTTTTGTGCTAGTGTTGTTTCGCTATATTATTCATATATTTCTTTATTAATTAACATTACTTAAATTAATTATTATTATAATTAATTAGTGAAACTTAATTATTAACATCCATTCATATTCGCCAGTTGTTATTTTCACTTATTGGGCCCAATATCATACGTAATATTTTTCTTTCAAACACGTCTAATGTATTGGCAGATTTCTTTGTTATAACCCATGTTTCACACCTATGGGCCCGATTATTGTTTTATAGAACCGGAGATTTTGTTTTCCGGTGTAGGTCATCATCATCATCAACAGCTTTCATTCATCGTCGGATGTAAGTCTCCCTTAGGTGTGTCCATTCATATCTGTTTGCTGTTTTTTGCATTCATTCGTGGCCATCCATTCGCTTGATATCATCAGTCCATTTTGTTTGAGGTCTGAATTTGAATATGTGGCCCATCGTCAAATAGACTTTATTTGCCAGCATAAACCGTCTATATTCCTAAGTACGTAAATCTTTCTTACTTTTCATACCCAAGTAACATTTTTGTCAACTCATATTATAGAATATGATATTAAGCCTTGTAGCTTAGAAGATATATTCGTAATTATGCTTTAAAAGCTCGTTTAAATTCGTAATGCTATTTCGACATACGACCGGTTGGTCGAAATGCGATACCCTGTTGCGAGTATTTACCGTTACTCTATCATTTACAGGGATGAAGTCTGTGACTAACTGCGCAATTTTTTCCGATATTAATAAAGCTATTCCATATTGATGTTCTGGGTCGGTTCCTTCTGAATAACAGAAGTATCCGTCTTTTGTTTTTTGTTTTCGTGAACCAGGCCATCTTACTTGATTCATCCCCAAGATGTGCATTTTCTTTCTTCTCATCTCTGCTGTACTGTTTGCGAGTTTTCAGGACATGCATAAACGTCGTATGTTCCAGGTGATAATGTGTACTATCCTATCATATATTTGGATTCACCGTTCCGTGGATGACAGTAGTAGTTGACGAGGGGACTCTTCGAACTCTTTTCCCATTTAAGGGGCGCCCCGCACTGAGGGCAATTTCCGTATTTTCATTTAGATTTTTGGGTTTGCCCCAAATATTAATTGAAAGTACATTACTTCAAGAATACTTTCTAAAAATTTCAGATTAATCGGAGCAAAATTAACGGAAATACAGAATATTCCATATTCCTACCTTCGACTCGCGTTGCAGCAGCTTCGCGCCAGCACGCTTGAGCGTAGTGAGAAACGTTCAACGACTGTTTCTCTTCTCTTTTGTAAATAACTCCGCGATTCAAAATATAATTGTCAAAACATTAAACGCATTTTTCTTAAAACTACTTTTTTCAAATGCGGTGGACATTGTAACTCAAACACTACTTGATCGATCATCTGAAATTTTGCATAAATTTTCTTTAGACGTTTTGTGAGGTAACGCTGTCGAGATATTTATTGTTTTATGCTTATTTTTTGTTTGACAATAATAAATATGATGATTTTCATCCTTTTCTTACAAAAAAATTCGTTGTTTTGACTTTTTAGTGATACCAAAAACTCAAAAATACTCAAAAAACTCATTAGTTAATAATTCTACCATAGTTAAAAAAATCACAAAAATGTGCTTGAAATGTTGATTTCAGAATGATACGCCCCTCCCCCTTAAAGAAGACTAAAACTAATAAGTAACACCATTAACAAACCTTACAGTTTTCCCTATACTTTTTCTATACTGTTTCCCTATACTGTTTCCCTATACTGTTTTCATAATAATTTTCCAGTCAATAGAACGTCCTCAAAAGAAGTTCGATTTGAAATTGTCGCTTCTCATACTTAAAGAAATATTTACATCAAATTTCCATCGTTTCGTATTTGCCACCTGCATCTGCTGCGTAGGAGTTTCCTTTTCTCGATTTTCGGTGCGATATCTCCACACAATTCAATAAAACTGTCACATAAAAAGCAATAACTGCGACTCTGGTGTACCTTTTTGTGTTATTTTCAAATGATATATAACCGAGACACTCTTACTTGTCGAGAATTTATATGTATGAATAAATACCGAAGCCGCTGTATGTATCTCTTTTAGAATGAATTTAAAAGGGGATGCTTTTTGACTCATATTTCTACTCAAAATCAATTTATTTTTGTCGAGCAACAGGAGCGGAATTAAATTTCAGTCAACGGAATCAAATTTCAAAATTTTGAGCCGAGGGTGTAAATGATTGCGAGAACTGTGTTATTGCCCCACGACGCTCTAAAGAATACGGAAAGCTCAGAACGATATCAAAAAATAAAAAAGAAATTAGAGAAGTAGAAGAAAATAGGTTGTCTTTGCATTGTTTGACAATGTCTTTACATTGTTTTAAATAATCTAC
The DNA here is from genome assembly GCF_917563875.1 of Diabrotica virgifera virgifera. NCBI lineage: Eukaryota > Metazoa > Arthropoda > Insecta > Coleoptera > Chrysomelidae > Diabrotica > Diabrotica virgifera. The sequence goes on along the minus strand of NC_065448.1, from coordinate 97,206,446 downwards.
AATAAAATTTAGTTGCATGTTCCGTGGAGATCAAAGCAAAAACACCAACCAAGGCAAAAAATATCCATTAAAGGCATTTCCACAAATAACCAAAAGCACGTCCTGGCAACTACGAAAAAAAAATTGTTATATTCTCGATCTGACGTCTTTTATTTCTTTCATTAAGCCCAATTTTGTTGGTGAAATTGTGTTATGTTGTCTACGACGTATGATTTAAGTCTAGAGCTCTCGAGCCTTGTTTTGCCAAAAAATTTCGTTCATTCCCATGCACCCCTTCATGAACCGTTACCTATATTAAGGATACTTTATTATCTTTTGGCCAACTTGTTGAGGAGATCTTGACAGTTCCTCAACAGTTTTGATTTGGTGAGTGGGTCTTTACTGCCAGAACAGCCGCTTGGCTGTCTGTTTAAATGTTGATTGTCTTTGCTTTGCGGTCTCTATCTCATGATTTTATCAATGCAGACCACCAAAGCAAAAATGCCACTGTTGTATATTGGCTCGATAAAAAAAGTTAAACTAACTATATCAGAAACAAAAACAACATATAGCCTTATAAAGGGAAGACTTGAAAGAAATCCAAGTATACAAATAAGGGGGAAAGCAATAAAAAGAACAAAAATAACTAGATATCTTGGTATCATAATCGATGAACCAAGACTCTTTACAAACCATATAAATAGCGTCTGTGAGAAGGCAGCGAAAGTCATGCATTGCATTGCAAGCCTAGCACAAAGGGAGTATAGAATTCCGTTCCAGCATAGGCGTGTATACCTGAGTACGATACTTGCCTTAATTGTAGGGTACGGTGCAAGTGTATGGGCACACAGACTAACAAATAATACAAATATTGAAAAACTGAATAAAGCACAAAGAGGTTTCCTTGTTAGAATGACAGGAGCATTCAGTACTCTACAGCAACATCAGCTTTAACAGTCTTGACTGGTGTAATGCCCATGCACTTAAAAAAGCACAAAAACGTGCATGTAGATATTGGCAAAGAAAAGAAAATTATGAAAAAATAATACAAAATGGGAATAGAAATCAGAACAAAAAGAGAATTAGAAGAAATATTAAATAGAAAATGGCAAAACAAATGGGATAATTCCCCTAAAGCAAGACGTCTCTATAATTTTATTCCAAATTTAAATAATATACCAAATTATTTTAACCCAAAAAAGGATTACTTAATACATTTTCTTACAGGGCACGGTCCGTACCCTACATACCTACATAGATTTAACTTAAAAGACAATGAATATTGTGAATGTGGAGAAATAGGCACACCAGAACACATAGTATTTATTTGCGAAAGACAAACAAATACACAAGAACTACAAAGAATGAGAAGAGACCTTGTTGGCATAAATATAGAAAATTTAATACAAAATGAAGAATTATTTAATACACTAAATAATTTAGCGGACATAATATCAAAGAAACAATTAGAATTATATAATATTAGACGAAGAAGAAATCAAGTAAATAATATCCAACCTCTATGAATTTGAATAAGAAATTATACAGAAATTTTTTTTAATTACATATAAAAATATAAAATAAAATATTGGAATAATTAAATAAATATTTATATAATAAAAAATTAAAAATTAATATCAAATATAAAATAAAATAAAATAAATCAAAAATCAAAAAATGATTAATCAAACAAAAAAAAATTAAACTAAAAACCTGAAATTTTAAAACTCAATAGTCTGAGGCTCACCGAAATACCATTGAGAATATCATAAAGTCGATTAGACCTGCACTTAAAATGATTCGTGACTATTTTTAGATGAATAGTGCTGGCATTTCTCATCTGAGAATGAGAAATGGGAGCACTTTTATAAAAATTATATGTTAAAAAAAAATAAAAGTAATAATTTATCTTTTGTTTATTATTTTTTGTTTATTTGTTATTATTTGTTCATTAGAATTGTTTATTAGAATTGTTTACAATTTGTAGTTTTTATAATTAGTAGTAGATTAGGGCTATTGTTAATTAGTCAAATAGAAAAAAATTCTTAAAGTAATAATATTGTAATAAACTACTGTAATCCCATCAGGAAACAACCTGGGGTCGTATTTTCGAATTCAATCGAATATTTTCGCATACGTGTTAACTCGAATGAAAAATTTCGTATACAAACGTGAATGTGTATTTTTGAACGTCCTTCGAAATGTTATACGTATACGAGCAGAATTTGCACCGGCAACACTGCAAATTCGAATAATATTGAACTTATTTGTCATCTGAAGAGTCACAATGTTGCCATATTTGTTTGGTCTATTTCTTGTATAATGTACAAGACTGTCTTAACTGGGGTATAATGTCTAAGAATAAGATTGTGTAAGAACGTTTAATGTATAAATATAACGACTTATAGTCTGAACAAATTATAAAAAAGGGCCATTTTTGGGAGAAAAGTTGTTTAGAAGTTATTTTAAGTGTAATCGAATATTAAGATTGCATAGGTATATTAGTAATATCAATTTGCAAAGTCCGCAGAAAGTGTGCCATTTTGTTTAATATTATTTTTATATCCAGTATTTACACTGATACTTTAGTATTTACTTTTCAAAACTTTACTTCAAAGCGATTTTTTAAATGCACCTTTATGTTATGTGATAGTATGAAAAAATTGAGGATATGGCAACGGTGTCATATGTCAAGTTTGGAGCTTAGATCCAATGCTAAAATGCGTACATAAAGTTAGGTTAGGTTATATTTTCAAGGCATAATCGTACAACATGTCCTTTCTTTCTATTAAAGAATTATTTAAACCAGCCATTGAAAATAAATTTCAAGGTAAAAATATTGTAGACAACAACACAATTAACACTATCAGCTAAAACTATCATGACAGCTGAAATGACCTTGAAATGAAACAATAATTCGTATACGAGCATCACGATTCGAATGGTTCATACCCATTCGAGTCGCCGTATACGAAAAAATTCGTACACGAAGTATTCGAAAATACAAGACACCGGATTTCAAGCGAAATTCTTCTAATTTCGTATGCGAAATATGCTCGAATGAATTCGAAAATAGGACCCCTGGATTAGTCACAAGAGGCCAGGTCTTTTGTATAGTACTATAAATATAAATATAAAAAAATGTTGTATATTGGCTGTAAGATTTATTATAATTACATGTCTGCTCAAAGTCTACTGATCCAGTACCATGGGCAGGTTTAGATTCATCAGTGAAGATAAATAAGTGAAGATCATATTAAATCCCCATTACTATTTGGGACTTTTTGTTCTCCAGTTGGTATAACTCGGTTAATCTTCTCAGTGAAGATTAGTTCTGGTGTCATCATATCTGAGTTCATCATAAAGATGTATCTCTCAAGTAATGTCCCAGTAGTATTTATCTGGCTGTTTATTCAGTACATAATTTGGCCTTCAAGTATTGAGCCTCCAGACTGGCGTTTTTATTTAGTCTTTAATATAGCTGCCGCAAATAAAGAAAATTAAGATAAATAATTTTTTTTTACTTTCGAACTTAGCTATTTTGAATATTATTACGTTTGAAGGTTTTATTTGTTATATTAATTTTTTGTGTGTGCAAATAAAAATAAAAGTTGGCTGGATCATTTTTTTTTTTCATTGTTTATTACTATTATTTTGTAAAACAATATATTCATTTTTAAAGTATTTAGACTTATTATACTTGTACGTGTATCAAATAAACCTGGTTTAAACCAAAAACCTGTTTTTTAAAAAAAAAAAAACCTTGGTTTTTGCCAACGCTGCCTGTGACACCCTCTAAAGATGCCATTCCTGTACTATTCAAGGCTCCTGTTATATTTTTAAGCACTTGTCTTTTTAAGGTGGTGAAAGAAATCGCAAGATTGCAAAGATGTCTGTTTCCACCAAATTAGGAACCATAAGTAACTATCGGTAGTATCTCTGATGTGTATAACCAACAAATTAATTATATTGTTAATATGACTGTTCCAGTTGAGTTTGGAACCTTGGGTTACTCCTAGATACTTGACCTCATTGGTTCCAACGCTTCCTCTTATTAGGGAATGCTACTAATTTAGTTTTGGAAGAATACACAGAGGGGCCTCTTTCAGACTCCAATTCTCTGTGTAATGAAGGGCATATAACATCTGATCCACATAGCTAGTACTGGTAAATTTTCGCCTAGTGACTATTAATGTCTGCGAAATCCTGTAGTTAGATTCTTAGGCTGGTAAGCACATGAATCAGGTCATCAACGACTATATTCGATAGTGTTGATACACTACCTTGAGGGTATCGCTTAGTTGCTCTCTGGTTCCTATGTTGTTCCTATGAGAAATTTGAAAATCTGAATCAGCTGAAAATCGTCAATAAGAAGTATCATAAACATTGATATTAAACAATAACTTGTATTTAATTTCCCTGTATCTAGGTACACGCTAACTTGTACGCAAATCAAAAAGTTAGATACACGCGAGCCAAACGTCATCAAGCCAATGCCGCCATTATTTAGAGTGCGCTGCGACTGCGACTGTATTTTTGGTACAGGCCAATTTTCCCATTTTTTGTGTGTTTAGTGTTTGTTAGACAAATATTTGTGATTAAAGGAAGGGAGCAGAACAATTGAGATGCCTCAAACTTAATTGTAATAAATCAGTGTGTGTATAAAAATAAATATTCACATTATCAAAATATACATTTAGTTGACGTTACATGTACAAAATACTGTTAAAATAATTTTTAAATTCGTTTTGGCTTTAATCCAATAACGGTTTCATCGGCACCACTTTTATTTTAATTTTGGGCGGTAATGCTATTATTTCACTTAGGTACAACTAAGAAAATATATTAATTTAAAGCCATTACAAATAAAACGTATCTTTTAAAATCGTACTTTGATGTTTTTTGTTTCCATAGTTAAAACTGATTCTCCACGCCCACTTTCTATTTTTTGTGAATTTTGTGGAAAAATTTCCTCTTTGCTGTTTTTGTTACTTTTTGTAATTGAAACGAATTCCCCTTCGGTATGTGAGCACGACACTCTCGGCGAAGTCGATCGAAGTTCAACAAGTACGAGAGTGTAGACGGCCACTTTATGCTACTTTGCTGCGCCTCGGTCTACTTCTATTCTGAGGCGGTTTTTGCGATCGAGTCAAAGGGATCGATCTCGGTGTCGCACCGCTTGAATGTGTTCCCCGCGAAGTAGAACGAGTGTGTAGTGACGGTACTTCGGATTTCGGTGAACTTTGGCGAAGTTACTTCGCCGAGAGTGTGGTGCTCGCTTTAGGTCTGACACTCATTGTACTTAGCACAGCATACACGCGGCACAAGTTAGCGTGTACCAGAAATACAGTCACAGCGCACTAGAGCTTCACGATATTCTATAAAAATATCGATATTGTATTCATATCGTATCGAAAATCAATATGATACCGATACAATACATACCTTAGCAATATTAATGTCGATACGATACTCATTATCCGAAATCAATACAATACTCTTTTATTGTCGATACGCCTGCCTCGATATTATTGAGAATATCGATATCGAGAAAAAAAATAAAACGCCACGTTAATGCTGCATAAGGCCTGTTATACAGTTAAAATCTTATAAGAGTTATAAGACGCACAAGCGCGTATGCTCTCCATTAGTACGAGAGAGAAGGACGATGAACGACGAGAAAACTAGTTGCAATCTCCAAGACCTAGACCAGACACAAATATTTTATTACGGTGGAAATAATATAGTAGTGTTTTCCCCGTTTTATCTCGGATATCTAGGGATATTTTATGGGTCCAAGCGACGTCCGTACCAGTCGAGCGGCTTTTTTTCTGAAGCAGCGCTGGTACAAACGAATAAAAGATGCTCTTTAAAAGATAAAAGTATCAAAGAACTCCTTTGTGTGAACAGATGGATGAAGAGCTCTTTAAAGGATAACATTTTTTGTGAGGTTACAATTTAATTTATCCTATTCCTTGTATATTTTTTTGTAGAGATTTTTTTAATGAAGATAGTGAGAAATGAATAAATAATTGTTTTTTTTTTATTAATTTAGTCCTTTTTATGTCGATATTTTATCGAGTTTTGTATCGATATCGTATCGAAATCAATATCAATACGATATTTTTATTAGAAAGTATTGCCAATATCGATACACGATACGATAGTTCATTGGCATAACCAATACAATACTCAATACTTAAAAAGTATCGATATTATATCGTATCGTGAAACTCTACAGCGCACGTTAAATAATGACGTCACTGGCTTGATGACATTTGGCTCGCGTGTATTGAACTTTTCGATTTGCGTACAAGTTAGCTTGTACCTAGACACAGCGATTTAATTTTTATTTTCAATATTATTTCAGATTTCCGATTATTTTTTACTCTTACTGTCTCTGTATCAAGGATCTCATTACGTGTTATACTTAAAACCGTAAACAACGAAAAGCACGAAAACAACTTAACAATGCAAACGTACTATTTACCCAAAACTTCCCTGAGCTCGATCTGTATGAAAATACAAAGAATAGAATGGAAACACTTCAATATTCGTGCTTTCGACACGTGTTCTTCTGTTTACGTTTTTCCTCCGATGTTTGGCCATTTTTATATATAACTGAATCGTTTCGAACGTTTTAAGCGAACCAACGCAACGTGGAAATATCTGGAAATCAATATTTAGATAATATCTGCCGGTGGGGATCAAATAAAATTAAATACATATTTAACGTACGACGATTTATAATTTTGGGGTCCTTTCTAATGGATAAAATAAGGAAAAAATTATTATTCCATAATGGTAGGGGAGCAAAGTATGCTAAATGTGCAGTCACTCGAGCGCTTTGGGGACCTATTGGGTTGTGAAGAGTAGGTCCTAAAACCAAAAAAAAGTTAAGTAAATTTTTCCATTTTAGTGGGGACTTGTCCATTTTTAATTTAATTTTCCATTTCCTACAAGTTGTGTTTGGTGCCATTCGATAGATTTTTCAAAAATATTGAATATCAGTATTTTTCAGTTTTTCGATCTGATGTTCATTTCGCGAAATATCGCGGGATTCGTATTTAAAATATTAAATTTACCCCCCACCCCTCTCCGTGGGAAGTCCTGTTTGGTATCATTCGATAGATTTTTGAAAAATATTGAGTGCGTATTTTTTAGTTTTTCGATCTGTCATTCATTTCGCGAAATGTTCGCTTTTTTCTTGTGAAACTTGTGAAACTACTGAGCTGTAAAATATCGCGCAACAGTCTGGCCATCTACTATTCTCACCGTGGGACCCATTTTCGCGCTGATTTTTACGGCTCTTACGGCGGCCGTAAAAAATCGCCCGTGTGACCAAACGCTTAAAGTTGCTAAATTATCTATAAACTCAGTTCCCTCAACTTGTTCTTCTCTGCTCATATTAACACCATTTGCACGTTTATGGCACCAAAACAATAAATATTGACACTGTAAACACCCTAGCTAGTGGTTCATGGGATTCCCCAGCCCCGACTACTTCGATTTTGGGGGATTTTAACTAAAATCGCGTGATTCCCCGGCCGGCCAAAGCGAAAAAGCATTTGATGAGCGGAGCGGCAAGTAGGTGTTTGGGCTTCAAGAATAATAATGTTTAAGATGCAAAAAATATATAAGGTGAATTGGCAAAAACAATATACATATTTTTTAAATAATAATAATTTGACCCATATCTAGTTTTTGTAAATATAGAAAATTCTCGCATAGAATTTTCTGGCCGAGAATATTCTCGTTCTCGAGAATATTCTCTTCTTACATCACTATTGAAATTGGTGTTAGACGTGTCAGTACTTTTACTATTTTTTGAAATATTAATTTGGTTGCGGCCATTTTTAATATGTGAATCTATGTGAATTTTTATAACTTAAAGAATTTTCTACGTATCCCTCTGCTATATTAGTTGGACCGCGTTATGTAATAACGGATTAACCGCCAAAAGTCCAAAATCGAGATAATAGTGCCATCTTGCAGCTAGGGTGCAAATCTATGTATAAAAATATGTTTTTTGTAAAATTTTTTTAAAAAAAGCTGTTTTTAAATGCCTGTATTAAGCGACATTTTTTATTTTATTAAAAAAAATCTCACACTAGGATTTGTAATATCGAACTAAACGCCAATAATGGTACATAATCCATTGTCATAAACAAAAATCCGCATCTTTGTGTAAAAAGTGTAATAACGAATCAAGCGCCACGAATAGTCGGTTAATTCTTTATTACAAAACACAACATATTTACTAACGTTTTAGATATCGAATTAAAAGACATCCTTTGTCAGGTAACATCAGACTAAGCGCCAAATATGTCTCTTAATCCGGTATTCGGATCTTAACTAATGCATATCTTAAAAAATCATTAACGAATTAAGCGACATTTGATCGTACAACTTTTAAAATATAAATTATTTTTAAAAAATTTTGAACACATGTAAAAGTCTATTTACATTTGCATTAATATATTAAATATTAAACATGTCAGTACTATATTTTAGAAATAGTACCAAAAACAAATTTAAAATCTTTAAACCGATTTATCTCAAAACTACATTTTGGCGCTTAATCCGCTATTACATAACGCGGTCCAGTTGATTTCCATCCTCCGTGTCTTTTCAAGTTGGTTATAGTACCACCACTATCAGTGAGTAAAGTGGCTCAGCTCCTTCGTAGACAGTGCCCAATCACTTGGATTTTTCATAAGCTACAAAAATGTTTTACATATAATATAGTGTTTTTCGTTAGATGCATAATTTTTAAGATATTCACAAAAACGGTCCAAAATGGTGACATTTTTTAATAAAAATGGGAAATTTTTGACCACAAATAAGCCAAAAAGTACCTATTGAGTTTTGAAAAAATAAATTATAGAACAGTTTTTTCTTAGAATTAGGTTCTGAAGCCACTTCCATGGTTATTTTGACCAAAATAATTTCCACCCACCGAGAAAGGGGTGGCGTAAAAAATGTATTAATGTTTTGTTTCCCGACTAATCAATTATTGGTTTTTGTACACAGTAAAGAATACGGCAATATCTTCTTTCCACGAACCTGATAAACCTGGGTTATTTTTTATTTTTAGTTGTATTACATTTTTTGCTTTCCCTTTTTTCTAATATTTTGTCTTATTTGTTGCAGGTGAGTATTCCTGAGAATCGTAACTAATACTGACCGGCAGTTGTGGTAAGTTATTTTCTGAAAACCAACTAATGATTCCTGGTCACAAGAGTTGGAGGAATTTTAGCACGAAAGCTTGAACTGGGTTTTTATTGACCATGGGTTTGGACGGGCTGAAGGTAAATTAATAACTGATATTAGTTCTTCCTTAAGGGGAAAGGCGCAAAATGTCGCATATCAAAATTTTCAATGTGCTTTAAATGTATTCATTTTTTTCGAATCCTGAGAAAGCTAATAAGTATTTTTGAAAAATTTAAACGCAGAATGAAAGTTACGTTATTACCGAATAAATAAAAAGTTTCTTTTGAATGAAATATTTGATATTAAAAATCACACTAAATTTTCTCTTTTATTTTCACCCCTGTAACTTATTAAAATAAACATTATAGAAGTTTTCAAGGACTTTTGGCCCTCAGTAATAATGTAATCTTTCATTCTGCGTTTAAATTTTGCACAAATATTTATTAGTTTCCTCCTGATTGGAAAAAATGAATACATTTAAAACACATTGAACATTTTGACAGGCGACATTTTGCGAGTTTCCCCTTACGGCCAAGGTATCACAATATATGGAAATTCCAATCTATCAATAAGCGATAAGTTTCATGATAATTATTGTCCTACTTTTGAGCTAGAATTAAACTGTAGTAAATCTGGATTGGGATTCCAATTGATTTTCAAAAAAAATTATAGAACAGTTTTTGCTTAAGATCCATAAGAGGTATCACTCTCAGAGATAGAATACGAAACGAAGGCACTATGAGAGAGCTAGGCGTTTAAGACGTAGTGAGATGGACAAGAGCACGAAGACGCATGTGGAGAGACCACGTAGATCGGATGGATCCTGAACGTCTATCGAAATAAGCGAAGACACAGAAGCCAAACACCAAGCGACCCATAGGGAGACCCAAAAAATGATGGTACAAGAGCTGCAGCTCCGGATCGTAGCAGAGACTGTAACAGAAGAAACAGGACATATTCCTATTAAAAGAAGAAAGAAGAGGAAGAAGTTTTTGCTTAGAATTAGGTTCTCTAGATACTTCAGTGCTTATTTAGACCAAAAAATTTTCCACCACCGATAAGGGGTGGGAATGTGGGAACCACCCTCAATATAAATTTGCACATCGGCATAGGGTAGACTTTAAATTAGGAGATAAGTAGAGGCTATTCCCAAAATGTACCCCGCATAAACCTTATGGAAATTAGGTCCCAGTGGATTTCGTTCATACTTTGGGAAAATACTCTTTGAAGCATTCTGATACAAAGTTCTCATGGGCACAACTCAATAGTATAAAGGATTTTCAAGATTTAGAGAAAAATTATAAGGTTTACTGGGTATTCCAATTCCCTGAGTTAGTGGTTGTCTGGCAACATGTAGAAGTTTGAATCAAGGAATATTACTAGCAGTCTAGGATTTTTTCCTGGATATCCAATGGCGACCTTTACTTTGACCTTGGCCTTCAACGGACATCGTCTTCTAGAGTTTCGAGGGTTTTCGGCATTAAATTGATATAAACAGATTACTCATGGGTTTTTCGGATCGCTAAACACGAATATGTCTCAGAATTGACCTCCGGAGGACGTGGTGGCGAGGGCCGCTGCAAGGGACGTCATCTTCTAGAGTTTCGATGGTTTCGGCATTTAGTTGATGCAAATGAATTACTAGAGGGTTTTTTGAGGTCGCTAAACACGAATATGCCACCAAAACCGACTCCTGGAGCACCTGGTTTACAAGGTCAATGAAAGTCGCTTCTGGAGTTTCGAGGGTCTTTGGTACTACATTATTGCAAACGGATTAATTATAGGTTTTTGAGGTTGCTGGACACGAATATGTGATCAGCACAGACACAGGAGCACCTGGTGCCTAAGACAGGTTATCTTCTGTAGTTAAAAACCTAAGAGTAATCCATTTGATTCCTCCGAAACTCCAGAAGATATCCTGTCTTAGGCACCAGGTGCTCCTGTGTCTGTGCTGATCACGTATTCGTGATCAGCACCCCAAAAACCTATAGCTAATCCGTTTGCATTAATGTAGTACCAAAGAACCTCGAAACTCCAGGAGCCCCTTTCATTGACCTTGGAAACCAGGTGCTCCAGGAGTTGGATCTGGTGGCATATTCGTGTTTAGCGACCTCAAAAAACCCTCCAGTAATTCATTTACATCAATTAAATGCCGAAAACTATCGAAACTCTAGAAGATGACGTCCCTTGCAATGGCCCTGGCCACCACGTCCTCCAGAAGTCGATTCTGATGGCATATTCGTGTTTAGCGATCCCAAAAAGCCATGAGTAATCTGTGTATATCAATTTAATGCTGAAAACCCTCGAAACTCCAGAAGATGACGTACGTTTAAAATCTTATAATATTCCGAGTTTGTGCCTCTATATCTTGAAAATCCTTCATACGATTGAGTTTTGCCCATGAGAACTTTTTATCAGGATGCTTTAAAGAGTATTTTCCCAAAGTATGAACGAAATCCACTGGGACCTAACGTTTATAAGGTTTGTGCGGGGTGCTTTCATTAAATCCATGCAATAAAGAATTCGGAGGTAGAATCCTGTTTTTGCTCTCATTGACTGTGGTATAACCAAAACAAATCTAGACAGACATTATTGCGTTATAGTGTCTATGAAAATTAACAGATGAAATTGTTTTTGTAATATAACCACATTTGAAATTTTGCTAACCATTTCTTTCCAAACACAAAAATAGCGGTAACAAAATTTCTAGTAATGTACTGATAGTCTTATCAAACAGAAATGGTTCTAAAGTAAGCTGAAAATACAAATTTTATGTAGTGGGCATTTAAAATGCAATGATCTGTATCATTTACATAAAAGTAAAATAAAATCTACATGTTTCCGGGAAGCCTAGAACGCAGGAGAAACATAAACGTGGATTAAAAGTTAAGATTTGGTGGCTGTCCTTCCTTCTCTTCGTAAATATTTATATGCTCTTCGTTTGTTTCACCTGTAACATTTTGCATATAGTAACTTTTCTACCAGAAAATATTTATTCTTCTTCAATATAAAAATTAAACAAATATTTTAGTTAGATATGTCGTTAGTAATAAAACACAATTTGTTTAAAGTTTATGTCAATTAAAAAATGATTTGTACAAAAAATATATAATTGATTTCGATAGAAAAGTATAAATGGTAAATAAATAATTAATATTGTCAATTCTTCATTACCAATAAAATATATACACAAAATAGTATGTTAGTATTAGTATTTATTTAGAAATATTAACACTTTCACACGTTTTTTCTTCACAAAAAAATAAAAAATAGATTTTAAATTTGGATATTTGGAAATTTTATTGGTGATTCCACCATTTTTTAGGTGATACCACCAAAATTTGAAAATACACGTATGTTACTATTAGTAGGGGAGCGAAGTATGCTAAATCTGCAGTCACTCGAGTGCTTTGGGGACCTATTGGGTTTTGAAGAGTAGGTCCTAAAACCAAAAAAAGTTAAGTAAAGTTCTCCATTTTAGTGGGAGTTTGCCATTTTTTAATTTAATTTTTCATTTCCAACAATCCTTTTTTCCGATTATAGCGCTATCTATCCATAATTTGAAAAAATGTTTCGAATAAAAGTTGCTTATTTTTACGTAAAGAATCCAAATCTGGAATAAAAATTTGGGGCTCCTATTTAAGATTTTAAAGTAACCCCTTACCCCACCTCCGTGGGGGGTCGTGTTTGGTACCATTCGATAGATTTTTCAAAAATATTGATTAAGTGTATTCTGCACTTTTTCGATCTAATGTTTATTTTGCGTAATATCGTAGGATTTGTATTTAAAATTTTAAATTTACCCCCCACCCCTCTCCGTGGGGGGTCATATTTGGTATGATTCGATAGATTTTTGAAAAATATTGAAAATGTATTTTTTAGTTTTTGGTTCTGACGTTTATTTCGCGAATTATTCGCTTTTTTTGTCAAACTTTTTAACTCGCCCATTTCCTTAGGTCCCGCTCAAATCGTCAGAGTTTTGAAATATACACTGTTTTGCATGTCCTTAACTTACCTTATATAGTTTCTGTCCTTGTGGGATCGGTACTCACCGGAGGGACCGCAGACGTTCGGATACAATTAGCGTCTCTTTGCAAAGACAATGACGTCGACTTTGCAAAGTAACAAGACACTTACTCAACACACACACTACACATGACACTAGGTACCTAACTGTTCAAAATTACCGTACCTACCATGCCAATGGCCATTAGTTGTCAAGGCATTAGCTAAATAAAAAAAAAAAAAAAAAAAAAAAAAAAAAAAAGCTTACCTTATCTTAATCTGACAATTTCGAATATTTTTAAGGATAGATTTTTTTTCGAGCCCCCCCTTAACGAACTCCCCTGTGTTAAGAGCCAATATATGGTAGAGGTACATCTGCGGGGCACCAGGTTTCTCCCCATATGATAATCTGGCGCGCTCGAGTAACTGCAAAAATCCCAGCTTGGGCTCCCCTACCATATGGACAAACTTTAAAATATAGGTACAAAGATTCAATATGTTTTTAAATACAACAGTGTATTGTATATGAAATAAACTAAAATAGAGTTCCTAATCTAATATAGAAAGCAAAGTTTGCAACCTCTATAAAAAGTTGCTTGAGTTCGGAAGTTTTAAAAATGCAATTTTGATAATTGCATTTTTCTAAACTAAGCTAAACTTAGCATGTTACACTTATCAGACAATTTCATGCTAATGCTTTCGATATTTCTCTACTTTCTTTTATGCTGTCGAACAGCTTAATTTGTAGTGCTTGAGCAACTTCCTCGTTTGTTATTTGGGTAACCATTACTGTTATTATAGATATAAAATGGTTACCAAAACAATATCCAGGAACTTTCTTTAGAACTACAAAAAACAAAAAAAGGTTGGACCAGATCATATTGCACATATGCGTCTTCTACACATCGGCAGACGCGTCCGCGGACGGCATCTGCGTATGCATCCGCAGATGTTTAGATTTGGTAATTTGATCGTTTGTTGTTTATACATCACGTCGGCGGACGCGTCTGCAAAATATCCGATTGTTGTCGGTTTTTGCACTACAGATCAAAGGGTTTCGGTGCGAACGCCCGATGCCTCTCCACACATCTGACCTCTGACCTATATGACGCATTAGTTTTCGCAGTGAATCCAAAGTAGATATTGCGTCACCCGAGAATTAACACAGACTGAACGACTTATAGATGTGTACTTACCTACAGATGTGTGGTTAGCTCGTGATAATACATCGACAGGTGCATCCGCAGACGCGTCTGCCGATGTGTAGAGGAGGCATTAGGAGAATCTGGAACAAGATGATTAACAGAGAAATGCCAGAAGAATGGAGAAGTAATATCAAGTAGTACCTACATGCAAACTCAAATAAGACCAATGTACAACCTACAAGTGCATAAAACTACTTGGTCACATAATGAAAACATGGGAGATAATAATTATTATTGATGGACTGAGATAATAATTACGTGAGGCAACGAAAATATCCGATAATTACGAATAATTTGGATTTATCAATCAACAGCAGAAGCATTTCTCATTATAAAGCATCGATGGAAAAATACAGGAATAAAGAAATAAACGCTCATATTGTTGAAATTTATCTTGAGAAAGCGAAATATAGGGCATCTAGAAAATTTATGGTGCATACTAATAAAACTGGTAGTATAAACTGCGGGTGAAAATGTGAAAATTGGGAGATATATTTTTTATGGAATAATAGCTAGAGGGGAAACTATGAGAGAAATTGAAAAATGTTTTGTGAATTAGCGACTTTTTTAGGTATCGGTGCTTCTTCTTTTTCTTATTCTTCAGCCTATTGGCTATTGGCTTCCGAAAATCCAGGTCTACACAAGATGCTCTCACTTCCCTAGTCTCTTCTTTACAGGTCAATTTTACAAATCAGGCGTCGATAGCTGCAGCATTTATAGATGTAACTTCAGCGTTTGATAACATAAATTTAGATATTCTTTATAAAAAATTAGTAGATCTTGGAATTCCAATTAAAATTTTAAATTTCATTGTATCCTTGTACAATAATAGATGGACTTACTTAAAAATAAACGAGAAACTTTTACCACCAAGGTTAACGAATATAGGTATACCACAGGGTAGTATTTTAAGTCCACTTTTTTTTTCATTGTACAATATAGATTTAGAACAGATAGTACCTCCACACTCTAATATTTTACAATTTGCAGATGATGTCGTGTTGTACACCTCACATTCTTCCCTAGACATTTGTAGGCGTCAACTTGAATTTACATTAGATTGTGTAAAAAATTATTACCATTCTCTAGGCTTATCCATATCAACCACAAGGACTGAAATTTGTTTTTCTCAAAAAAACGCCAAATTCCTCAAGGCACCTTCAAATTAGGTAAAATAGAATTTCCGATCAAAAATTGTGTTAAATATCTTGGGACGTATTTGGATCGTAAATTGTTATGGAAGTATCAAATTCATTGTATTATAAAGAAATCGGAAAATTCTATGAATATCCTTAGAGCTTTTTGTAGAACTGGTTGGGGAGCTGACCCGAATTTTGCATTGCTATTCTATCGCTCAATGATTCGACCAATTTTCGACTATAGTTGTCATTTATATGGGTCTGCGTTAACAGGATATCTTAATAAAGTTGGAATCCAAAGGAATAAATGTTTGAGACTTTGTCTTGGTTACTTAAAATCTACTCCTATTACTATTATTGAAATTGAAGCTAAGGAACCACCACTTACTCTACGCAGGCAGTTCTTAACAGATAAGTTTGTAGCTAGAGCTATCTCAAAAAACGTCAGCTACTTAAGAACTATTCGTAACTTGAATATATTAGATTTAAGCCACAAATATTGGTGTACTAAAAAAGCCCCATATATGTTGAAAGCTACAGGAAATTGACAATGTATGAAGACCAAATGTACAAAAATAAAATACCTCCAATTTACACTAAACCTCCTGAAACTCTCTTTTCCAAGGTAATACAAACACATTACATGGATTCAAACCTTCCAGGCAGTATTATCAACAAAATAATTAAAGACAGGTTACCTATGTTTCAATATATTTTTACTGACGGCTCCAAAATTCAAAATAAAACGGGATGTGCAATATATCACTGGAATTCTGAATACAAAGAATCATGCCGATTGCCTAATAAAGCTTCAATATATACTGCCGAATTTTCAGCCTTATTACGTGCGTTAAGATATATAGCCTCTGTTGATATGGACAGTTATATCATTTTCACCGATTGTAGAAGCATTGTGGACAAACTCACTTCTATCCAATCGACAAAAAATCTAAACCACATTGAGATAGAAATTAAGAGTGTATATTATGATATTACTTCCTCGGGCAGTTCAATTATTATTTGTTGGGTTAGAGGACATTCTGGAATATTAGGAAATAAAGAAGTCGACAAATTAGCTAAATCTGCAGCATTAACCAAACGAAACATAAACAACATACTTCTACCCGTAACCGATATAGATAATATCAGTAAAAACAATTGCAAAACAAATTGGCAACGTTTGTACAACCAAAGTACAACGGGAATAAATTTTAGAAATTACCAACCACTAATTCCCAATGAGAGATGGTTTAAAAATGAGTCCAATAGGTTATTTATAAAAACATTAAATAGAATAAGATCAAATCACGCACTAACCCCAGCATACAAACACAGCATAGGTATCAGTGATAACCCATATTGCGCCTGTGGAGGAATTGGAGATCTACAGCACCTCATATTGGAGTGTGGACAGTACATACAAAATATTAAAATAATGTATGAAGAGTTACTAGTTGATCTAAATTGCCCTTTACCTATTAATTTAAATGAAATTACCCCCTCCGTGGCTCAGTGGTCAGAGCGCCTGCCTTTAGATCGAAAAAATCCGAAAGGTTGTGGGTTCGAATCTCACCAGGGTCAGAAATTTTCTTTTATTATAAATAAATTAATAAATGAATATAGTTTCTGTCCTTGTGGGATCGGTACTCACCGGAGGGACCGCAGACGTTCGGATACAATTAGCGTCTCTTTGCAAAGACAATGACGTCGACTTTGCAAAGTAACAAGACACTTACTCAACACACACACTACACATGACACTAGGTACCTAACTGTTCAAAATTACCGTACCTACCATGCCAATGGCCATTAGTTGTCGAGGCATTAGCTAAATAAAAAAATAAAAAAAAATGAAATTATTTTTTCAAATAATAAGCTGACGTTAAAATGTCTTTACAAATATGTAACGTCCTGTAAATTTAAATTTTAAATAGGCTTAGGTAATAAAATTAAAAATAATTTTGTAAACATATCACACAAAATTGAAAAATGTATCCATTAATATTATAACACACTGTAAATTTAGACTATAAGTAGGCATATATGATTAAATTAATTGTTATTGCAATACCATACAAAAAACAAATAGTCTGGCTAATTGGCTAAGTCAAAGCCATTATAAAATAAAAAAATAAAAAAAGCTTATTGGCATCCACTCCTGGATAAAGGCCTCTCCATGAGTTCTCCATTCTTCTCTGTTCGGTGCTATTTGGTACCAGTTTCTCTCCATTTTTGCTTTGATGTCGTCTAGCTATGTTTTTATGGTCTTCCACTTCTACGACTGTATCCGCGTGGTCTCCAATGTACAATGTTTCTCGTCCACCTTTCGTTGTTTTGCCGTGCCACGTGTCTTACCCAGCCCTGATTAATTGTCATTAGTGTTGGATCAAAGAACGGGGAAATTTCAAATTGACATTCCTGGGCGTTTAACCCTTAACCACTGACATGAGGTATGCCATACCGCACCTAAAATATATTTTGTTGTAAAACGTGTTTTATAAAAGGTTCCTAGAACACCATCTGTGTACCTTCAAGTGGTGTGCTCTCCATTGCTGCAGTTTTAGTATGCGTTAGTCTTTGAACTACGTTGACGTAGTAAAGTTTTCTTGCGGTATTACGTACCGCATGTCAGTATTTACGTTTCTATAGTTAAAAGGAGTCCAGTGTATTTTTGTTCTATCTAACTGCTACCAACATTATATTACTATTTTTAGTTACCAATACTCTAGTTTTTTTTGTATTTCAGTTTATAAAGGTTTTTGTATGAACCTCCACCATTTTTTTAATATTATGCATGCGTTCATAATTTTCTTAAAAAAATAAAGTTTATTTTATTTGGAGCAGTCTTTTATTCTACAGCAGTTTGAAGAATCATTCCGTAGTTGATGTAAAAAACAAATACAGTGATATAAAACAAATTCATGACATACCGCATGTCAGAGTCTACATCCTGAAACATACGTCAATAGTTAAGGGTTAATGTATGTTAATGATGTGGTGTTAGCATGAAATAATGAAAGGAAATTGAAGCAAATATTGGAATAGTGGAGATTGTTGCTTGAAGAAACAGGTTTAAATATAAGTAAGGCGTTTGAACGGTCCTGGTAGGCAAATTGTGAGGTTGATTAACGTCTGTTCCGTGAATAATCCAATTTCCATTGGAATTACGAATAGATAAATCGCCAAGTTAACACAGTGTGTAAATAAAAGTACAAGTGCACTAGTGAGTGAAAATAAATCGTCCAAAGCATCGAAAAAGTAAGATCTCTCCATTATTTACTGTAAACAGGTATTTTAGATGCCAATAATTATTCGAACAATATAAATAAAATAAAACCACTGATAAGAAATTCAAGTTTTGATGGGTCAAGCAGACTTGATTTATTTTCGCAGTGCAGAGTCGGACTTATAAAATAAATCTAAAATAGTGCGAGAATTAAAAATCAATAATTTTAATTTTTACGGTGATTACGAACTGGCTTAAAGTTAATTTCTAAATTAAGTTTATAGATTGTGTCTAATATAGGTTTATTTTTTAAACTAACCTTATATTTTATATTGTATTCTATACAGATTTTTCTAATTGTAACATTTAGCGGGGCACTTTTAGAAAATGGAAAGAAAGGATAATGACACAGGAAGTGAAACCGATGACGAAACGAAACGCAAAAGAGAAAACTTGGATGATTGTTTTAATAGAAGTAAAATTACAAAACGGTCACCAAGCAAAGCAGGCAACGAAAAAAATGAAGACATGGAAAATGTTATGATTACGATGATGAGAGAGCTCATGAATAAAAATGATGAAATGCTTCAGGAAATAAAACAAATAAGAAAAGAACAACAACAAACCAATAAAGAGTTAATGGATGTAAAAGTAGAGAATCAAAAACTAAAAAAAGAAGTAAAATTGCTACATGAAAGAATGGAGCAACTGGAGAAATTTAGCAAAAAGAAAAGCTTGATCGTAACTGGGTTGAAAGTACAAACAAATGATGATAAGAAATTAAAAGAAGAAATGGAAAATTTCATAGCCCAAGAGTTGCAAACACAAATAAAACTAAGAAGTGCAACAAAAATAGGAGAAACAGTATGCGCGATAGAGACAGAAACTTTCACGGATAAAATGGAAATCCTAAACAAGAAAAGTAAACTAAAACAGCATAAAGACCGTATCTATATAAACAACGATTTGACATCGAAAGAAAAAGAAATACAAAAGGAAATAACTAAAATAGCAAAGGAAGAAAGAAGCAAAGGTAAGCAAACGAAAATCGGCTACAAGAAATTAATAGTAAATGGCAAAATCTGGATATGGGACGAGGAGAGAGAACAGCTGATAGAAAATTCAAAAAACTAATAAACGAAGAACAGCGGCTGAAATATGGTATTGACATGGCAAAAAAAGGAATAACGACTTTGGAAAATGAGGGAAAAAACGATACAAATAAAGAAAAACATGAGGAAATAATAAAAATTGGAACCTGGAATGTACGAAGTACGTACGAAGAGGGTGCCTTAAAAAATTTAGATAATATTATGGAGAATTACAAAGTAGACATCCTGGCCTTACAAGAAACAAAACAGTTGGGAACTGAAATAGTCAAAATAGGAAAAAGAACCTTTTTTAAGAGTGGCGGGACAAACAGATATTTTGGAGTTGGATTTATGGTGACAGAAAAAATAAGTAAATTAGTTATAGACTTCCAAGCAATATCAGATAGAATATGTTATTTAAGAATAAGAGGAAAGTACAGAAAAATTAGCATCATTAATGCACATGCCCCCACTGAAGAAAAAGACCTAGAAACCAAGACAGAGTTCTATGAGAAGCTAAGTAATTTGATGGATAAAATTCAGAAATATGACATAAAGATAATCGTAGGAGATATGAATGCCAAAATAGGAAGAGAAGAGATTTACAGAAGTATAACGGGTGGAAAAAGTTTGCATAAGGAATCAAATGAAAATGGGAAAAAATTAATTGAATTTGCAACAGAAAATAAAATGAAAATTGTAAGCACAAGATTTGACCATAAGGATATTCATAAGATAACTTGGATATCTCCAGATGGAAGGACAAAAAACCAGATAGACCACGTATTAATAGAAAGTAAACATATCAGAGCAATTACCGATTCCAGAAGCTACAGAGGGGCAGATACCAATAGCGATCATATTCTAACGATAGCCAAACTTAAACAAGAGCTGCCAAGAAACCCAAGAACAGCAAAAGAAAGATTAACATACAAGATAGAATTACTTAAAGAAGAAAAAACGGCAAACAAATTTGTGGCAGAGATAAATAAAAGACTTCGTTACCCCACCGCAGAAGATATTGATGAAGAATGGAGGAATATACAGATAGCGATGACAGAAGCAACGGAACTATGTCTAGGAAAAGCACAAGCAGAGAAACGAAGAGACTGGTTTGACGAGGATTGTAAAATAGCATTGATACGTAGAAATAAAGCAAAAATAGAAAAAGACAAAAATAATACACAGGATACTACAGAAAAATATAAAATGGCAAGAAGAGAAGTAAAACAAATCTGCAGAAAAAAGAAAAGAGAACATCTTGACAAACAGTTGAAAACAATAGAAGAATCATACGTAAACAAGGAAATAAGAAATTTCTACCAAGAAGTAAAAAAATCTCGAGGAACTGCAAAGAGTAAAACAAGTTATTGTAGAGGTAAAGACGGTGTGCTTTTAGGAGAAACAACAGAAAAATTGAACAGATGGGCGGAGTATTTTGAAGAACTATTAAATGAAAATAAACAAGCAGAACCCCAGGAAATAAAACAACATGAACAGGATAACACAGAACAACAACGTGAAGAAGAACCTACACTACAAGAAGTAAAAGAAGCAATATTGAAGCAAAAAAATAACAAAAGCGCAGGAGAAAGCGGAATTCCGGCAGAGATTTTTAAAGTAGGAGGAGAAAAGCTGCAAGAAAAAATTTTCCGACTAATATTAACAGTCTGGCAAAAAGAGGAAATGCCGCAACAATGGAACAATGCACTCATCTGTCCAATCTACAAAAAAGGTGATGAAACAAGTTGCGAAAATTATAGAGGAATATCGCTATTAGAAGTGGCCTATAAAATACTTGCAAAAATCATCCGAAATAGATTGCAAAAGGAGGTAAATAAGATCATTGGAGAATACCAAGGAGGTTTTAGACCAGGAAGATCAACAACAGATCAAATATGTTTATTAAAACTAATACAGAACAACAGCTACGAACAAAATTTGGGACTACACATGTTGTTCATTGACTTTAAACAGGCTTACGACTCAGTAGACCGAGATATGCTATATGAAGCAATGAGATCCTTGGGTATTTCAGGAAAGCTGGTTAAATTAGTGAGAATGACGCTCAACAATACAAAAAACAGGATAACACTGGAAGGAAATTTTTCAAAACAATTCACAGTGAATAAAGGACTGAAACAGGGTGACCCTCTATCTACAGACTTATTTAACTTGGTACTAGAACACATAGTAAGAAGGATAAAAATTAATACAAGCGGTACCATATTTAACAACAGACAGCAGTTTATAGCTTACGCTGATGATCTAGTCATCCTAACAAGAACAAAGGAACATCTCCAAAAAATATTCCAAAAGTTCGAAGCGGAAGCAAAAAGGTATGGATTAAGAATCAACCAAGGAAAAACACAATACATGGTAATGAAAGGAGATATAAATAAAGAGGATAACTATATAAAAATGAAAGGAGAAGGAGATGAATATAAATTTAAGGAAGTAGCAGAATTCGAATACCTGGGAGTGACTGTAACCAGTACTGGAAGGGAAGAAAAAGAAATAGATAAAAGATTATTGAAGGGAAGTCGAGTTGTGGGTGCCTTAAACACGATATTAAAAGCAAAAAATGTATCAATAAACGCGAAAATCAGAATGTATGAAACGATAATACGGCCCACAGTGTTGTATGCGAGCGAAACGTGGGTAATGAATCAACAAGAGGAGAAGAAGATACAGATATGGGAAAGGAAGATCCTGAGAAAAATTTTTGGAGGTATACAGATAGCGGAGAAAACCTGGAGGAGACGAACAAATGAAGAAGTAATGAGGATGTATGGGAGACCAAAAATAACGACAAAAATACGAGCCCAAAGAGTTAGATGGCTGGGACATATTACTCGAATGCCAGAAACTAGAAACGTCAAACGAATATTGAATGACAGAGCATTGGGAAAAAGGAGACGAGGTCGACCAAGGAAGAGATGGTTAGAGGCTGCAGAGAGGGATTTGGAAGAAATCGGGGTGAAGGACTGGAGAAAGAGTGCAGAGGACCGAACAGAATGGAGAAATATTATCCAGAATTTAGAAGCCGTAGGCCTATAAGGCCTGTTAGCGCTGTTATATATATATATTCCTGGGCGTTTAACCCTTAACCACTGACATGAGGTATGCCATACCGCACCTAAAATATATTTTGTTGTAAAACGTGTTTTATAAAAGGTTCCTAGAACACCATCTGTGTACCTTCAAGTGGTGTGCTCTCCATTGCTGCAGTTTTAGTATGCGTTAGTCTTTGAACTACGTTGACGTAGTAAAGTTTTCTTGCGGTATTACGTACCGCATGTCAGTATTTACGTTTCTATAGTTAAAAGGAGTCCAGTGTATTTTTGTTCTATCTAACTGCTACCAACATTATATTACTATTTTTAGTTACCAATACTCTAGTTTTTTTTGTATTTCAGTTTATAAAGGTTTTTGTATGAACCTCCACCATTTTTTTAATATTATGCATGCGTTCATAATTTTCTTAAAAAAATAAAGTTTATTTTATTTGGAGCAGTCTTTTATTCTACAGCAGTTTGAAGAATCATTCCGTAGTTGATGTAAAAAACAAATACAGTGATATAAAACAAATTCATGACATACCGCATGTCAGAGTCTACATCCTGAAACATACGTCAATAGTTAAGGGTTAATGTATGTTAATGATGTGGTGTTAGCATGAAATAATGAAAGGAAATTGAAGCAAATATTGGAATAGTGGAGATTGTTGCTTGAAGAAACAGGTTTAAATATAAGTAAGACAAAGAGTATGCCAAAAATGCGCAATAACTACCTCTTAAAACCTACCAAATTTTATTTGCATATCGCAACCGGTTTTAGAGCAATAAATAAATCGTCAGTTTTTAGGAAAAAATTCAACATCCCGTATCTCGGAAACGAAGCATTTGCGGACATATGTTTATAAAGCAAACGGTCATTATTTTTTCATGCAGAATTACTCCTTAAAGTTTGTCGCACTTATTTAGAAACACCCTGTATTGATGAAGAACGTTGCTAGTTGTTAAAGTACATAACTTTTTTATTATCCAACATAAGCTAATGAATCACAAAGCATAATGAAAAAACACACTATCATTGTTATATCCGGTATACAATGACACTTACCTCGTCAGCAACAATATTATTACATCGATATTCTTGAAGAATAAAGCTATAACATATTAAAAAAATCACTAAAATCGGACAACAGGTTTAGGAAATACAAGACATCTAAAATGTCTTATTTTTAAGGTGGTGCGTTAATTTTGGTGCTTAGTGTAGTTTGATATTCTTGGATGATTAATCAGATACAAGACAAAAAGCACAGTTCCTGCATAATATTATAATGCATAAAAATCCTAACATGGAAACTGTAGAATCCTGTCTATGTCGGAGAATAGGTACACAACAGGTATATATGTACAATGTATGTACCGGGTGTCCCAATAAGAATGGCTCTCGGCCATATCTCAGGAACCGTTTATAGTACAGCTTTGGGAAAAAAAATTTATAACAAAAGTTGCCTCGAGAAAAACCTGGAAATTATTTTCATATTTGTAAGTCCACCGCTAGAGGGCGTAATTGAATATCAAAAATTTTAAAATCAAAATTTTACAAAATTTACATAATGAAAGCGCACTGAAAATCCGATCATCGTATTCTTCGCAAAATTCTGCGAACATTTGATTTTACAAGTGTAACTCTACCTTTGCAAATAAGAGGTGGGGGTGAGTGGGAACCTTGTTATGAAAAATGGCTGTAAGTCCGGTTCTGCTTAATCGATTTCTGCAAACTTGGTCTCGTTGAAAACAGTTCTTTTTCGTTAATGTAAGAGTTATAATTACGAAACAGCCTAGTAAGTAATATGCCAGCTAGGGGGCGCTATTTTATGTTTTTCAGAAATCTAGTTTTCTTTGGAAAATATTAAATACAAGTATGCACTTTTAACCCTGTATTACAAAATTAGACCAAATTATCAACAGAATATCGAAAACCGCATGTCGATACCTTTTTTTTATCTCGAGATATCTTAAGAAACGTATAAGTTGTAAACAAACTGATAATGTCATACACCAGTGCAGATAGCTCTAAAATGGACCAAAAAAATAAAAAATTAATAGCAGGATGAGACCAATTCCAAATGAAAGTACACATATTAGATACCATGTGGAACATTTTTCACCAAATCTCGAAGAGGGGAACATGGGTTGGGGGAGCGTTTTTAGGGGTGAAAACGGTTAATTACGATTTGCGGCAAAACGGCACATTCTATCTAAGAAAGTTAAATTGGAGAGTTGTAGACAATAAAAAGATCTACAACTTTTGTAAATAAACATTTTTCACATAACCTCAAAATATCCGAGAAAATTGGAAAATTCGATGTTTTTGATTTTATTTTTTTTTTCTCACTGAAAAAAATTTTTTTTTTTTACCAAATATGGTGGAAACTTACCTCTTTCTGTCCCAAACACGCTGTAATTTTTCTGTATAAAAATATTTTTTAAAACTCTTGTTTTTTATGTTTAAGGGAAAATGTAAGCATTTTTTCAATTGAAAAATCTCCCGAAATTTTTTTAGCTTTTTTAAAGAAGTTGGCATTTTTTTTGTTTATTGAAACCTCTATTTTATGATGGTGTAAAAAAATATATACGTTACTGTGGAAAATTTTGTCACAAAAGGCAAAAATCGGAAATTTATTTTCAACCTCTCACCATTTTCAGATTCACAGACGTAATATAAGTTGCATAGCGAGCAGGAACCAACGAACCTCTGTTAAAAATTCACTACACTAATGCCGTTGTCTGTGATTTTTAATTTTGTGAATAAATTATAGTTAAAAAAATAAAAAACACGCTTTTAAAGCACAAAAAATTTAAAAATAAAATATTACTAGCTTTGATTTTAAAAGTTATTTTTAAATTTTTAGTGCTTTAAAAGCGTGTTTTTTTATTTTTTTTAAACTATATTTTTTTTAAGTCAGCCTACTTACCTATAAGCTACATTTTTTTTAAACTTTTTTCTCATGAACCAAATTAAAAGTCGCAACAACTTTTTTAACGAAAAAGTTTATTTAATACAAAAGAAAGTAATTATTATAATTTCAATGGCCAATTTTTCATCAATTAATTAAGTTTTTGCTTCTTTGATGGCATTTCTTCATCACATTCGGTAATGCTTACAGATTCTGCAGTTTCCTCTATGCAGCTTTCCGCAGCTATGCAACTTACATTACGTCTGAGAATCTGAAAATGGTGAGGGGTTGAAAATAAATTTCCGATTTTTGCCTTTTGTGACAAAATTTTCCACAGTAACGTATATATTTTTTCACACCATCAGAAAATAGAGGTTTCAATAAACAAAAAAAAAATGCCAACTTCTTTAAAAAAGCTAAAAAAATTTCGGGAGATTTTTCAATTGAAAAAATGCTTATATTTTCCCTTAAACATAAAAAACAAGAGTTTTGAAAAATATTTTTATACAAAAAAATTACAGCGTGTTTGGGACATAAAGAGGTAAGTTTCCACCAGATTTGGTAAAAAAAATCTTTTTCAGTGAGAAAAAAATAAAAAAAATATCGAATTTTCCAATGTTTTGAGGTTATGTGAAAAATGCTTATTTACAAAAGTTATAGATCTTCTTATAGCCTACAACTTTGCGATTTAACTTTTTCTATAGGATGCGCCGTTTTGCCGCAAATCGTAATTAACCGTTTTCACCCCTAAAAGCGCTCCCCCAACCCATGTTCCCCTCATCCAGATTTGGTGAAAAATGTTCCACATGTTATCTAATATGTGTACTTTCATTTGGACTTGGTCTCATCCTGCTATTAATTTTTTATTGTTTTTTTTGCTATTTGCACTGGTCTATCACCGGTAAACGAAGTTAAGGAAATCAAAGTGAAAGCAGGTAGTGTGCTATGGAAACAAATTAGAGCGGGACACTTGCGGAGTGCCGACAGAAGTGAATATTTCTCATAGATTCAATTATATTCGGTTCGATTTCATTTAATTGGATTTAATTTTATTTATTATAATTATGCGCATATAATTTAATATTATTTAAAATATACCCAATTTAATACATACCTAATATATATGGTTTGTCAAACGTAGGAAAGAGTTTGAAAATCTTACAATCGCCGAAATTTTTAAACTTTTTGCTACGTTTGACAAACTATACTAGTGATTTTACCCATTAATTTTAGAATTAACAAACTTTCAAAAGAAGTTTTACTTCAAATTTGATAGTGAATTTAATTATTATTATATAAAATGAATAGGATGTTTAAAAATACAATTTGAGGATAAGTAGATTGAAAGGAATAATGTAATCAACAAATTTAAAAAAGTCACTGTTGTATAACGGCCTCCCCTTTAATGAGAGTATCTAAAAATAAATGAACTCTTCCATGCATTATTTACGATTAAAATTTACACGAAGTATTTACTATACTTCATCAGTAATTAAATTTTTAAATTAAAAAATATCGGTTACATTAAGAAAAATAATAATTTAAAGCTTCATGTATCTTTATATCTTATTAATCCTAATTTTAACGGGTAAAATTACTAGTATATAATATTATGTATTAAATTAGGTATATATTATTATAAATTTATATTAAATTATAGATATAATATATATTAAATAAAATTAAATCTAATCGAATGGAATCTAATTGAATCAAACGAATATAATCGAATCTATAATAAGTATTCACTTCTGTCGGCATACCGCAAGTGTCACGCTTTAATTTTTTTCCACAGCACACTACTTGTTTCCACTTTGATTTCCGTAACTTCGTTTACAGGAGACATCATCAGTTGTTTAAAAATTAACACGTTTCTTAAGATATCTCGAGATAGAAAAAAGGTATCGACATGCGGTTTTTGATATTCTGTTGATAATTTGGTCTAATTTTGCAATACAGGGTTAAAAGTGCATACTTGTATTTAATATTTTCCAAAGAAAACTATATTTCTGAAAAACAAAAAATAGCGCCCCCTAGCTGGCATATTACTTATTAGGCTGTTTCGTAATTATAACTCTTACATTAACGAAAAAGATCTGTTTTCAACGAGACCAAGTTTGCAGAAATCGATTAAGCAGAACCGGACTTACAGCCATTTTTCATAACAAGGTTCCCACTCACCCATGCCTCTTATTTGCAAAGGTAGAGTTACACTTGTGGAATCAAATATTCGCAAAATTTTGCGAAGAATACGATGATTGGATTTTCAGTGCCCTTTCATTATGTAAATTTTGTAAAATTTTGATTTTTAAATTTTTGACATTCAATTACGACCTCTAGCGGTGGACTTACAAATAATATGAAAATAATTTCCAGGCTTTTCTCGAGGTAACTTTTGTTATAAATTTTTTTTCCCAAAGATGTACTATAAACGGTTCCTGAGATATGACCGAGAGCCATTCTTATTGGGACACCCGGTACATCAGTCAGTGGTCAACATTTGAATATTTTTAATTAGATTCGTCAATTTTAAATAATGGTTTCACATTATACTCAAAAGTCGTAGAAAATATCTATTTTTAGAAGTTTTTAATCTAAGGGGACTTTCAGACATCATTCTTATTTGAAACTTTTCGAAACAATATTTTCCGCGCATCAAGTAGAAAAAAGCTATAATAAGGCGTCAGACAAAACTTCTCAGGCATTATGTCTCCATTCTGACCTAAAGTGTCCGAGAAACTTTTGGCGAAATCGATAAGAATCCCACAAATCTCGACCAGACTCAATCTAAGAGCAATTTGCGAACAAATAAGGTCTCCCACCGGTGGTGCATATAATAAAATACTAACCTAAAAGTCGAGGTAAAGTAAAATTTACGGTTTTCTTGTTCGAGGGTCCTTACAAATCCCTTTTTAAAAGTTGGTCATACTCATATGTATGCTTATCATGTACTGAACCTTCCAGTGTCGGAGAAATTTTTAGATGTATTGGGTCTTTAATTGAACTCTTTCTATCTTTAAATCTAATTGAAACAATGTGTGAGAGCCATTTTTTATTTATTTAACCCGCTGTTGTTCGCGTTATGAGCGCGACGCTCAGTTGAAATTATTTGTATCGTTATAAAAGACGTTAATATATTTATATCGTTAGAATACAACAAACCGGCATACTTATGTTTCGTGGACCTTAAGAAGGCATTTGACAGGGTCAAATTAAAGGATGTTATCCATTTATTGTACGCAAGAGAGGTACCTCTACGAATAATTAAAACGATCGAAAATACCTACCAGAACAACACAATAAAAGTAAAAGTAGATGAAGAACTAACTGACCCAATTGAAGCTGGCAATGGGATAAGACAGGTAGATTCCCTGAGCCCTCTGTTGTTCAACCTGATCATGGACGAAATAATAAAAAAAGTAAGAACAAAAAAAGGATACCAAATGGAAGAAAAACAACTTAAAATAATCTGCTATGCAGACGACGCAATACTAATCTCTCAAAGTGAAGATGATTTACAACGTATGCTGCATGAATTTAATATAACCGCTAGAAAATTTAACATGTTAATTTCCCCAAAAAAGACTTAATGCATGGTTATAACAGCAGATCTAATAAGGTGTACATTAGAGCTGGAGGGTCAAATAATAGAACAAGTCATGCAGTTTAAATATCTAGGCATCACACTATGCAGCTACGGAAAGCTCGAAACAGAAGTGGAAGATCAGGTGAATAAAGCAAACAGAGCTGCAGGTTGCCTGAATGAAACAATATGGAGAAATAAAAACATCGGAAAAGAAGTGAAAGGCAGAATTTACAAAACAGTCATCAGACCAATAATGACATACGCGGCAGAAACACGACCTGATACAGAAAGGACAAAAAGAATGCTAGAAACAGCAGAGATGAAAACATTGCAAAAAATCGATGGTAAGACGCTGAGTGATAGAGTTAGAAGTGCAGATATACGAAGGAGATGCAAAGTGGACAACATTAATAACTGGGTGAAAAGCAGAAGAGTAGAATAGAACGACCACATAAGCCGAACGACAACAAATAGAGTAGTAAGGACGGCGAGAGACGGTTCCCTGATAGGAAGGCGATCAGTGGGAAGACAACGAAAAAGATGGAATGACAACTTATTGGAGGCACATTGAAAACCAGACAGAGTAATGTCTATATAAAAAGAAGAAGAAGAAGAAGAAGTTATAAAAGACCTTAGAAAAGAACCAGTATTTTAACTCAACCTAATCCTTGTCTGCAGTATATAGGACGGTTTTAGGTTTAAAAAAATTTACTAAGGATAAATGTCAATCTAAGAGACATTAGTTGTGGTGCCATACTAAATTCGCTCTCCCGAGATTCACTTGTGACACATTCGGAATAGGAAACATATAACACAAAAATTCCTAGCTCATAATATTAACTGCTCAAAACAACTTAATCTTTCATCTTGGCGTAAGGTTTATGTTATTTTATGTCTGTTTACTATTAATAATATATTAATTATTTATTACTATTAATAATATATAAGCAGGTATGTTTGGTTGTGTAGTAATTTCCAGTCATACCTAGCAATTGAAATTCCCAAAAAAGAAATGACTAACGTCACTAGACAGTTGCGTCTCACAAAAGCGAATCGACTTTACCTACTATTTTTATTATGGATTCTCTTAATGAAAAACAACTTTTAATTTGCGCAGACGAAATCGAAGCAGAAGAAAATGAAATTAACGTTAGTTTGTAAGATGAGGAAGAAAATGATGTAGACCAGTGTGAAAATTCATGCCATAATACAAACTCTGAAATTTTCGCAGATTCTCACGACACTTATGAAGCTTATGTTTATATGGATACATATACATTTTATGGAGCACCTGCTATTCTATTTATACAGGGTGTAACAAAAATACAGGTCATAAATTTAATCACATATTCTGGGACCAAAAATAATTCGATTGAACCTAACTTATCTTAGTACAAATGTGCACATAAAAAAGTTACAGCCCTTTGAAGTTATAAAATGAAAATCGATTTTTTCCAATATATCGAAAATTATTGGAGATTTTTTATTGAAGATGAATATGTGAAATTCTTATGGTAGTAGTTAGTGTCTTAAGAAAAAATTATAGTGAAATTTAGACACCCCATAAAAATTTTGTGGGGGTTTTGTTCCATTAAACCCCCCAAACTTTTGTGTACGTTCCAGTTTAATTATTATTGTAGTACCATTAGTTAAACACAATGGTTTAAATTTTTTTTGCCTGTTAGTACTTTTTCGAAAAGTCAGTTTTTATTGAGATATTTTGCATATTTGTCAAATCCACCACATATTTTATTTGTATATGGCAAAGTACGATTATGGAGACTTGATAATAATAGGAAAATTTATTTATGATTTACATTTTTAGGTATATTTTGAACCATATTAAAAAAGAAGCCACATCTCGATAAAAGGTGCCTTATCGGAAAAATATAAAGAACTAAAAAAGTTTTAAAAACACTGTGTTTAACTAATGGTATCGCAGTAATAGTTTAATTGGAACGTACACAACCATTTGGGGGATTTAAAGAAACAAAACCCCATAAATTCTTTATGTAAACATATTAGGAAAGAAACCGCAACTCGATAAAAACTGCCTTGTCGAAAAAATACTACGAGCCAAAAAGTTTTAAAAATATTGAATTCAACTAATGGTATCAAAATAATAATTTAATTGGAACGTATACAAAAGTTTGGGGGGTTTAAGGAACAAAGCCCCCATAAAATTTTTATGGGGCGCACAAATTTCACTATAATTTTTCTTAAGATATTCCTGCCATAAAAATGCCACATGTCCATTCTCAATCAAAAACCTTTTATAGTTTTCGATATATTCGAAAAAATCGATTTTCATTTTGTAACTTCAAAGGGCTGTAACTTTTTTTATGTGCATATTTGTACTAAGGTAAGTTAGGTTTATTCGAACTATTTTTGGTCCCAGAATAGCTGATTTAATTTATGACCTGTATTTTTGTTACACCCTGTGTATTTATAATAATAGTCTCCCGTTTTATACCGCTCACGTGGCTTTGGGAGTATAGCAAGGTAGTCTGCTATATCTAGGGCCTACGTTATACAAGGAAGGTAACAGGGCCAGGCTTCAACCGCCTATTATTACCCCTGGTTTTACCCAAGGTACTCATTTTATTCAGGCTGAGTCGACCTGGGGCCTAGAGACATTTTTAAAAATGTCTAGTTGTTCTTGCCGGCGGTGGGATTTGAACTCTGGCCTATCAGCACTCGAGCCAAGCATATTACCGCCCTAGCTACGCCGGCCCTTCTATTCTATATATCATTAACAGTTATTCTGAACTACTAACTATCGATTAATTTTCATTATTTATCTAAATATTTCAACAAAAAAATGAAATACGAAGATAACCGTAGCTGAGGCGACTAATCGTGTTATTTTTTTCATATGCGACTTATGGAGGGTTAAAAGGACTCTCGATGTCATTATGTACGGATTATAACATCCTTCAAATATCCGCTGCTGCTTCACTGGGTGGCCTATGACATGGGTTTTATGTTGGCTTTGAGGACTGCTGTAATTTGTGACCTATTCACATAAAATCACACAAGAAAGAGTCTTCTTCTTCTTCTTCCTCTTTATAAGCAATTCTGCTTGTTCATTGGCGGATTGATACCTCTATGGAAGGTTGTCGCTCCATCTTTTGCGCGGTCGGCCGATACTTCTTCTGCCGATTGGTGATTTATCTCGTGCTATTTTGACCACACGTGTCTCCCCCATTCTGGTTATATGGTTGTTCCATTCTTTTTTTCTATTTAGTGTCCATTCGTTTATACACTGTACGTTACATTGTCTTCTAATATCTTCGTTCCTCTTTCGATCTCTCAGTGTATTTCCTGTAATTCTTCTCAGTACTCTCATCTCTGCCGTTTCCAGTAGTCTTTGTGTTGTGGCTGTATCGGGTCTTGATTCTGATGCATATGTCATTATTGGTCTTACACTGGCTTTATAAATTCTTGACTTCATCTCAGTGTTAATATGTCGGTTTCGCCATATAGTGTTATTAAGGCATCCTGCCAATCTATTTGCTTTTTGTACTTGATTTCTCACTTCTTTGTCTAGGTCTCCGTAACTTGACAATGTAATTCCAAGGTATTTTACTTCCATTACTTGTTCAATACTGATACCATCAATTTCTATTTTGCATCTGATTGGTTCTTTACTGATTACTAAAGTTTTAGTTTTTTGAGATGAAATTGTCATATTGAATTCTTTTGCTCTTATGTTAAATCTGTGGACTAATCTTTGCAGACTATCTTCATCTTGGGCTATCAATATTGCGTCGTCTGCGTAGCAGAGTATTTTTACTTCTTTGTTTCCCATTCTATATCCTCTTCCTTTGTTGACGTTTTTGATGATTTCATCCATGATTAAATTGAAAAGCAGAGGACTCAATGAGTCTCCCTGTCTTATTCCGCTGCCTATATCTACAGGTTCTGTAAGTTGTCCATCTATTCTGACTTCCATCTTGTTATTTTGGTAGATGTTCTCAATAGTTTTTATGATATCTAGAGGGATTTCTCTATTATACAGAAGGTGGATTACATCCCTGAGTCTTACTCTGTCAAATGCTTTCTTTAAGTCAATCAGACATAGAAATGCTGGTCTATTATACTCTAGTGATTTCTCAGTAATTTGCTTTATGACGAATATTGCATCTGTACACGATCTTCCAGTACGAAAACCCTGTTGTTCATCTGCTAAACTTATCCTCTGATTCATTACGTCTTGTAAGATTTTAGTTGTAAGTTTTAGGGTAGTATTTAACAAGTTGATACCTCTGTAGTTCTCTGGGTGCTTTTTATCTCCTATTTTGAATAGTAGGATTAGTTCGCTCGTTCTCCATTCTTCCGGTATTTTACCGTGTTTTATGATTTTGTTAATTAATGTTGTTAATTGTTCTGTCATTGCTGCTCCACAATATTTCAGTAGTTCGTTTGGTATTCCATCCTTACCTGCAGCTTTTCTGTTCTTCAGCTTTTCGAGTGTTTTTCGTACTTCCTGTGCACTTATATTAACATCTTCATCTGTGGTAATTTCTGGTGTTTCCGGTTCTAGCATTATTTGTTCTTCCTCTGCATAAAGCTTTTTTAGATAGTCAATCCATGTATCCTTTTCTATGTGTTTTGGTTCTATTAGTTCCTTTACCTCCATTCTTTGACCTCTTATAAAGCGCCATATTTCCTTTTGGAGACCATAAAAATCATGTTCCATTTCTTTCGAAAAACGTTCCCAGTGATCGTTTTTTATTCTTCTTACTACTGAATGTGTTTCGTTTCTTATGGTCTTATAATTATCGTATGCCTCTTGTGTTTTAGTTGACATGTATTTTAGGTAGGCTTTTTTCTTCTCTTTACATTTTTCCTTCACTTCTGTACAAAACCATGGAGTTCTTCGTCTTGGAAGCGATTTATTTTTATTAATGTTTCTTTCACCAAGAACTTCCTTGGCTGAGGCTAAGATATTAGACTTAATTTTTGCCCAGCTTTCTTCGACTCCGTCACTTTCTGTGATATCCATGTTGCTGCTTTTTTTCGTTAGTCTTTTTTGGAATAGGTATCTGGTGGAGTCGTCCTGTAAGCTTTCGACTTTAATCTTGGTGGTGTATTCTGCTGTTTTGTTATCACATAGATGTGTTTTCATTCTGATTTTGCACAATACCAATTTATGATCGCTTCCTATTTCTGCTGATGTTAGTGCTCTTACATCCAAGATTAGAGACGGGTGTAACTCTCTATTCGACAGAATATAGTCTATCATAGATCTTTGTCCTCTAGTGTTTTCAAAAGTGTATTTGTATTGTTCTTTGTGAGGGAAAAATATATTGTTAATTCGTATTTCATTTATGCTGCAGAGGTCCGTTAGAAGGTCTCCGTTTTCATTTCTGATATTTTCATTATATCGTTGTTTTATTCCCGGAACTGTGTCATTGCCAACACGGGCATTAAAGTCACCCATAATGATTATATATTCATCATTTGGGATCTCGTTTATTACAGTCTGAAGGTGTTCATAGAAGTTTTCTCTTATGGTGGCATCCCTGTTGTTCTCAGGTGCATAGATCGCTATCACGTTCAGAGGCTTGACATCCAGTTTGACTTTTACACTAACTATTCTTTCGGAGATATATCGGCACTCTTGTACTTGGTGTACAAATTTTCTGTGAACTAGCAGTGCGACTCCTTCCTTGGCTCTTGTATCCTTTGCAACACCACTGTAAATCATCAGATAGTCATCCAGCATAATTTGACCCTTTCCTTTTTTCTTTGTCTCTTGTAGTGCACATATGTGTATATTTTTTTCTACAAGCTCTTTTGTGATTTCCTGCTCTCTTGTGTTTAGAGACTTTACATTCCAAGTACCGATGCGAAGTATATTTTTCTTTTTCCATAAATTCGTTGTCCTTTTTCTCGCGTTGGTCGTCGTAATGAAATCATTCCTGTTCCGAGGCATAATCCTGTTTCTATGAGCTATGGTTTTAACGTCTATCAGTAGGGTGCTAACCTGGCTGTAGACCCCCTCCTCCTTTATCCGGGCTTGGGACCGGCAACAGTTCTGTGAGCTACTCGATCACACCAAACAAAACGGGAGTTCACACGAGAGAGAAACTCGATCACACCAAACAAAGAAAGAGTCTAACGGGGTCAAATCGTATGATTTCGGTGGCCATTTCACATCACTTGACCACATGTCGTTGTTATCCATATCATGCAATTTAAGACAGACGAATATTGAAAATTTTTGTTAATCGTGTTTCGTTATATATTCACATAAAGGAGTTCTCATATAATTACTGAAAAGTCAGGAGCATTCAATATTATTCAATTTCTTTAGAGC
The DNA here is from genome assembly GCF_917563875.1 of Diabrotica virgifera virgifera. Classification (NCBI taxonomy): domain Eukaryota; kingdom Metazoa; phylum Arthropoda; class Insecta; order Coleoptera; family Chrysomelidae; genus Diabrotica; species Diabrotica virgifera. Next base: position 97,170,706 of record NC_065448.1, on the reverse strand, counting down.
TTGTTCTACTTCATTCTTCTGTCACTATTTTGGTCCTTTACGATTTATTTTGCACTTCTTCCTATGTATCTATATTTCCTCTTTTTATAGTTATAAATCTATTTATAAATCTACTCTGTGTTGCAGTGTGCAATTGGTTGGAATCCATGGAAAACTGATGGGGGTTGGAACCTTTTTATTGAAAATATTCTCAAACATCGATAGGAAAATATGTTTGAAGTAAAAAGTGTATATAAAGTTTTTTCCAAAAATCAATACTTTTAGATTTACTCGCGATTGAAAATTGCGATTGCGAAATTTCTTATGTTTTTAGTTCATATTTCACAATAACGCAACGTCTTTAAATTTTATTTAAAAACCTGAAAAAGAAGCTTATAAAAAATCGAGGAGATTGCTTTTTTGATTTTGCTGTAAGCCTAATAGAAACCTATAGAAGCTATAACTCATTAAAGGTGACAATTTTGTATTCATTGAAAAAATTTAAAACTCAACCTAGAATAATAGGCCTGGATCGCGCGTACCAAAAAAAGTTTATTAATAGCAAGCTGAAAATTTGTTAATAGCTTAACGGTGTCTAGTCGGACAAACTTTGATGTAGGTATGGGAACACTGGAACAGGGGAAGTTGTAATTGTGGAACGTGATTTTAATTGTGGAACGTGTCATCCTGACAAGTTTATGATTGTGAAAAAGCAGGTTTTTTTTAGATGAGCGGAACACCCCCCAAAAAACGCTTATTTCTCGAGATACTGACCACGGAGAGGTGAATGGCTAGTCATGTATGGTTTTGATGGTGCTGAGTACGAAAATGAGGTTTATTTTGAATTTCATGAAAAATAAAATCACGTTTTTTGCGTTTACCTCGCTATAACTTTGTTCCATCTTAATATTTTTTTCTGAAATTTTTGCAGTATATAGCTCTAACATTTCTCAAGACAACGGTACCTGTTTCATGCTTTTATTTTTATTCTGATAAATGTTATGAATTTTTCAAATAAAAGGTACGGATTTGTGCATTGCAAAGTTTAATCGCAAAAGTTGTGTGACGAAGTTTAAAATTTAGCTTTTTAATCACGTTTATGTTAAAATAGAGAGTACAAAGAAGTTTTCTGGTAAGTTTTAGATCATTATGTTTTATAGAAAAAAATAGTGCAACTTTTAATTCGACATTAGAAATCCCCAATATAACGCTTAGTTTTCGAGATACTGACCATGGGTGGTGAATGGCTAATTTTGGTCTTAGGTTATGTTTTTGACAGTTCGGAAAACGAAAATGAAATTTATTTTAAGGTAGGGGAATATTGTCAAAATTGCAATTGTAACCTAAAAATAAAAATAAAATGAAATCACGTTTTTTGCGTTTAGCTCGCTACAACTCTGGTCAGTTTTAATATTTTGTCAGTCTGGTGAGTTTTTCCAAAGTTTGTACACTATATGGTTTCTGCTTTAAGCTTTTAGTCTTATTCTTGTAAAACTCATGAATCTTTTAAAGTACAAGGTGCAGATTCGTGAATTGCAAAGTTTAATCCCAAAAGTTGACTGACAAAATTTAAAATATAGATTTTAAATTGAATTTTTTTTAAACATGAGTACAAAGTTTTCTGGAAAGTTTTGGATGAAAACGTTTTATAGAAAACAAATGGTGCAACTTTTAACATCGACGTTAAAAATCCCCAAAATAACGCTAATTTTTGAAGATACTGATCATTGGTGGTGAATGGCTAATTTTGGTCTTACTTTATGTTTTTAATGATGCTGAAAATGAAAATCAAGTTTAATTATTTTTCACTGATTATGTCTCATAAAACCGAAAACGTTCTAAATTTTTTAATCCTTCTGGGGAGTTTGAATTTTTTTAATGATTGTATACAATTTTACATTCAGAAGTTTTTACTTCATTGTAAGAGTTTTTTTCTATGGTATACAGCCAACCACTTGGATTTTCCCTTTTATATATTTAAATAACTACCTTTCAAATAACTACCTCCCGAAAATACTTTATTTGGCTAGTTTAACACTTAAATAACAGAAATCATTATTTAAATGCCAGCTTGTTGCTTTTCAGATTGAAATTATCGTAGAAAGGTTAAACCGTGAGTGACATCAGCTAAATTTTCATTACATTCAATCAACTGCGAAATAATAGAATGCTCACGTAAACTAATTACGACCACATTGTTTATTCAGGAAGTACCGCTACTGCTCTATATATTTTCCAACCCTCATTTTCTTCCGTCCATCTCCATGTCTTTGACCCCGGTATTCATGCTATAAATTTATTTCTGTACCGCTCATAAGTCAAAACCCCAAGTTTCATATGCATAGGGAATGAAACCATAGGTGGCAACACATAAATAGCCTGGCTTCTTGTTACCCCTAATAAATCCAACCCCACCGTAATTTTAACATAACAAGGGCTTACAATTCATCGTAATTTAGGCGGCTCGTTTAGCTTTTAAAACTTTAATGCGATTTAAGTTTTTGAAACTTGTTATGTATATTCATGTTTGTTACAAGGAAAAGAAATAATATTTCCACGTGCTTCTGTTAAAATTATGGTTTTGGTTTTAACATTTACACAAAAATTTCAGTCACTATTCGCTCCGTGCATGAGCGAAAGGCCACACGGGCGATAATTTACGGCGCCGTAAGAGCAGTAAACCTGACGAGGCATTTGACTAACCAATTGTACACTACTCAACAATTGAAGTGGATAATTTTAAAATTCCTAAAATTAACATGTAAAACTATTTTTTAAATAATTGCCTGTACTATACTCTATATGCTGTCTTTATTGCCAATATTTTTTGCATGTGGTTTTTTTCTCCTTATTCTTATCGGCCCTTATCTCGTACAAAGAGAGAAATGTTGTTCCAAACATAAATATATCTAGACCGGGCAGTATCGTTGCCCCCGCTAGCGCAATTATTCCGATTCGATTTTTTTGCACAAACTTACTCAAAAAGAGGTCCTTATAACATATCCACAGGGTGCCGTGGTCGAAAAATTTTTTAAACATTTTTTTTAAACAAATTCACAAAAATAATTTTTTTATTTTCAACAATTTTTTTTTGATAATTTGGGTCATTCTGAGCAAAAAAGGTCTCCTGTCATTTTTCTCTAAAATTGACTGTTGTCGAGTTATACGCGATTAAAAATTTGAAAAATGCGAAAATGGCCATTTTCAAGGCTTCATAACTCGATTAAAAATGATTATTATGAAATTCAAAAAGTGACAATATATAATAGTGACAATATTCAAATACCTTCTTCAACGTCCTGAAGAGATTTTTGTCACTATTTTATTACAAAGCTGTTATTTTTAGTTATTAACAATTAGCGGTATAATCCAACTGTATCGTCGCCCCCGTTAGCGGAACTATTTCGATTCGATTTTTTTGCACAAACTTACTCAAAAAGAGGTCTCTATAACATATCCACAGGGTGCCGGGCGGTGCCGTGGTCGAAAAATTTTTTAAACATTTTTTTTAAACAAATTCACAAAAATAATTTTTTCATTTCCCACAATTTTGTTTTAGATAATTTGGATCATTGTGAGTAAAAAAGGTCTTTAGTCATTTTTCTCTAAACTTGACTGTTGTCGAGTTATACGCGATTAAAAATTTGAAAAATGCGAAAATGGCCATTTTCAAGGCTTCATAACTCGATTAAAAATTATTACTATGAAATTAAAAAAGTGAAAAGATCAAGATTCAAATACCTTCTTCAGCGTCCTGAAGAGATTTTTGTCATTATTTTATTACAAAGCTGTTATTTTTAGTTATTAACAATTAGCGGTATAGTCCAACTGTATCGTCGCCCCCGTTAGCGGAATTATTTCGATTAGATTTTTTTGCACAAACTTACTCAAAAAGAGGTCTCTATAATATATCCACAGGGTCCCGGGCGGTGCCGTGGTCGAAAAATGTTTTAAACAATTTTTTTAAACAAATTCACAAAAATAATTCTTTCATTTCCGACAATTTTTTTTTAGATAATTTGGGTCATTGTGAGTAAAAAAGGTCTCTGGTCATTTTTCTCTAAACTTGACAGTTGTCGAGTTATACGCGATTAAAAATTTGAAAAATGCGAAAATGGCCATTTTCAAGGCTTCATAACTCGATTAAAAATTATTATTATGAAATTCAAAAAGTGACAAAATCAAGATTCAAATATCTTCTTCAACGTCTTGAAGAGATTTTTGGCATTATTTTATTACAAAGCTGTAACTTTTAGTTATTAACAATTAGCGCTATACTCCAACTGTATCGTCACCCCCGTTAGCGGAACTATTTCGATTAGATTTTTTTTGCACAAACTTACTCAAAAATAGGTCCTTATAACATATCCACAGGGTGCCGGCCGGTGCCGTGGTCTAAAAATTGTTTAAACAATTTTTCGACCACCGGCCGGCACTCTGTGGATATGTTATAAGGACCTATTTTTGAGTAAGTTTGTGCAAAAAAATCTAATCCGTGCCGTGGTCTAAAAATTGTTTAAACAATTTTTCGACCACCGGCCGGCACTCTGTGGATATGTTATAAGGACCTATTTTTGAGTAAGTTTGTGCAAAAAAATCTAATCGAAATAGTTCCGCTAGCGGTGGCGACGATACAGTTGGACTATACCGCTAATTGTTAATAACTAAAAATAACAGCTTTGTAATAAAATAATGACAAAAATCTCTTGAGGACGCTGAAGAAGGTATTTCAATCTTGATTTTGTCACTTTTTGAATTTCATAATAATCATTTTTAATCGAGTTATGAAGCCTTGAAATGGCCATTTTCGCATTTTTCAAATTTTTAATCGCATATAACTCGACAACAATCAATTTTAGAGAAAAATTACAAGAGACCTTTTTTGCTCAGAATGACCCAAGTTATCTAAAAAACATTGTTGGAAATGAAAAAATTATTTTTGTGAATTTGTTTAAAAAAAATTCTTTAAAACATTTTTCGACCACGGCACCGCAAGGCACCCTGTGGATATGTTATGAGGATACCTTTTTGAGTAAGTTTGTGCAAAAAAATCTGATCGAAATTGTTCCGCTAACGGGGGCGACGATACAGTTAGACTATAGCGCTAATTGTTAATAACTAAAAATAACAGCTTTGTAATAAATTAATGACAAAAATCTCTTCAGAACACTGAAGAGGGTATTTGAATCTTGATTTTGTCACTTTTTGAATTTCATAATAATCATTTTTGATCGAGTTATGAAGCCTTGAAAATGGCCATTTTCGCATTTTTCAAATTTTTAATCGCGTATAACTCGACAACAGTCAATTTTAGAGAAAAATGACAAGATACCTTTTTTGCTCAGAATGACCCAAATTATCTAAAAAAAAATTGTTGGAAATAAAAAAAATATTTTTGTGAATTTGTTTAAAAAAAAATTGTTTAAACAATTTTTCGGCCACGGCACCGCAAGGCACCCTGTGGATATGTTATGAGGATACCTTTTTGAGTAAGTTTGTGTAAAAAAATCTAATCGAAATAGTTCCGTTAACGGGGGCGACGATACAGTTGGACTAAAGCGTTAATTGTTAATAACTAAAAATAACAGCTTTGTAATAAATTAATGACAAAAATATCTTCAGAACGCTGAAGAAGGTATTTGAATCTTGATTTTGTCTCTTTTTGAATTTCATAATAATCATTTTTTATCGAGTTATGAAGCCTTGAAAATGGCCATTTTCGCATTTTTCAAATTTTTAATCGCGTATAACTCGACAACAGTCAATTTTAGAGAAAAATGACAAGAGACCTTTTTTGCTCATAATGACCCAATTTATCTAAAAAAATTTTGGAAATAAAAAAATTGTTTTTGTGAATTTGTTTAAAAAAAATTGTTTAAAAAAATTTTCGACCACGGCACCGCCCGGCACCCTGTGGATATGTTATAAGGACCTCTTTTTGAGTAAGTTTGTGCAAAAAAATCGAATCGGAATAATTGCGCTAGCGGGGGCGACGATACTGCCCGGTCTAATCATTGGTATAAAAGTGCTTGTATTGGCTTTACCAGTTGTCAATAAGTCAAGAAATCTATTTATCACAAAAACATTATGCCGCAAAGACGTTTAGAACTAGTGCAGCTCGAGCAATTAGTTCGTTGGATCCAACAAGGCATAACTCAACAAGAGGTTGCTATGAGGCTAAATGTGTCGCAAAGTGTGATAAGTCGTACATGGAATCGGTATGTAGCAACTGGATCTGCAACATACAGGCATGGAGGAGGAAGAGAATGATCTACAACTCGTCGGCAAGACCATTTTGTAGTTCTTACGGCAAGAAGAAACCCAACATTCACGGCTTCCAGAATTAACAGTATCTTCAGGCATGCTACTGGACGAGCGATTTCCAGTCAAACTGTCAGAAGACGGTTACATGCATCCAATTTAAGCGCTAGACGGCGCGCTACCCATCCACGACTAACTAGGGAGCAGCGTGCATGCAGATATCGCTGGGCGATGGAACACTATCAGTGGAATTTCGAAAATTGGAGGAATTGTCTCTTTACTGACGAGTCCAGATTTCGTTTTTATACGAATGATGGCCGAATATCGGTGTGGAGGGAAAGAGGACAGCGTTACAATGAAAATCTGAGAGTCCCAACCACTCTTTTTAGAGGTGGATCCGTTTGCGTGTTTGGAGGCATACGTTTTGACGGTCGCACGGACTTAGTCGTCTTAATTAATGAGACAATGACTGATACACGATATCGAGACAGAGTCATAGTACCAATAGTTGTTTAATTTTTTGGTGCAATAGGCGAACAATTTGTTCTGATTGATGATAATGCTCGCCCTCACCGTGCGAGAATTGTCAACGAGTATATAGAAGCTCATGGCATTACAAGAATAGAGTGGCCACCGTGTTCACCTGATATGAATGGCATTGATCATGTTTGGGCCGAAATGTCTAGGCAACAAAACAGGCTCCTTTAACCGTCCCAAACCTTAGATCAGTTGGCCAATACATTACGCACAGTTTGGGAACGTATACCGCAGCAGTTCATCAATAATTTAATAAGAGGTCTTCCAAATAGAGTTAGAGCGCTAAGGCGACAGAGAGGTGGACCCACACACTATTAATTTTTCTTTTCGGGATATTAGAAATTGAGGAGGAATAGAAATTTTAGGTTGTTAATTTTACAAGTTTTGTTTATTTTCTATTTTTTTTTTCTTAAAGAATTTCTTTCTTTCGGTTCATCTGTATGAAAATATGAAGTAAAAATAAATCTTTATTTATATCACTCTATTTTTCTATTTGACCTTATGAACAAAAAATAAAATACACATTTTCATAATATCCACTTCAATTGTTGAGAAGTGTAGATGAAATAGGGAATTAGAGCCGTTTTACATGACCGAGATTTACTTCGAAAATTATTTCATGAATAATAACGAAAATTTATGTAGTAAAATTATATAATTTTTCCATTGTTCCTTGTTTTACACCTACAGTTAAATCTTAACATAATTGTTGTGAAACGCATGCGTAGTATGTAATGTGACTGACATTAAATATAATTTTGTTATAAATAAAAGGCCACTGATGAAAGAAAACTAAGTTAGAGGTACCATAAGAAAAGAAGAAATGTGAAATTACATTTTAAGGTTATAAGTTACAACTTTCATTTGTTTATTTTTTAGTAATTTGGGCAGAGAAGTAAATTCTTGTGCAAAAATAATTAATTTGAACAAAGCAAAGATACTTCACTGAATAAACAAATCGTAATTATTGTGATGAATAACAACAAAGTTGTAATTATAAAGGTTCTAAAATCCTGTGTAAAAGGTATATTTAAAATCCCTCAAAAAAGCCACATCAAAATCACAAAATAACTAGTTTTCGACTGGTTTACCAGTCATCATCAGTGCTTACGTGCAATGTACATGCTAAAATATACCTTTTATATAGGATTTTATTGTTTTTTGTATTATATGGTATACAGCCAACTACAGGAAAACTTTTTCCTTGTGGATTTTTTATACAGGTTATGTTATCGTAAACACCACCGCGTTATTTAACGTTCTGCGCAGAAACTCGCGCAGTTTACTCTGAAAACTTTCTAGAATATAGAACAGGTTCTAAATTTTTATATTGGAAATTATCATGGTAAACAGAGTAAATCTAGTGTTTTACATCTAATATTTTTATTAGATAATTTTTCATGGTAGTTATCAGCGTCAGTTTCGAAGTAAATCTCGGTCATGTAAAACGGCTCTTAGTCAACCAATACCTCGTGTTTACTGCTCTTACGCTGACTGACGCGACAACTAGCGTAATCGACTGACATTTTTGGCGACCACAATTTGACGTTAAACATATATACACATATGACATGTAATATTTATTTACCATTTTTGATAAAACTTGTTATACAAACAATAAGTTCGAGTGTCAAATAAACGTCAAATTAAAAAGTGGATATTTGAAAGTTCTCTGAAGTAAATATCAATTTTAAGGGCTTTTCTTCACTTTTCGTTATAGTTTAGTTGTCGGTGTAACATTAATTAAGTGTACATCGAAAGCAATTAGGCAGTGTGAATTATTAGTACCAGATTTTAACATTAGCTGGGTCTATTGAACTAATAATGTTGTGGGTGTGTAACACAAAATGGAAATAAATGACGATATGAAAATATAAATATAAATAAGTGAAAAATAATTTCGACGACGAGTCCAGAAATCTGTTAACCAAGGTACAGTAGTACCAAGCGGCGCCGCTAGGAGAACACTCCAATAATGCGTCGCAGATTACTTTAATGAAACGTGGTCATTTTGTACTCTAAAACCGAGTAAAAGGTATGACAAAAAATAAAATAATCGTTTTCGTTTTGATTCAATTCGAGTCTCTTGCCATCCTCTGACACCTGATGTTTCGAAATCTATTCCTTGTCAAAGAGGTTTTACAAGTAGACTGAATTGAACCATAACGAAACGAAGAACTGCAAATATTAAAATATTTGCAGCGGAGTGTGGTTAGACTGTCCTCTAACGGGAAATGATGAAATGAGTGAAAAATAATTTTGACCACGAGTCCAGAAATCTGTTAACCGAAGTACAGTAGTACCAAGCGGCTCCGCTGGGAGAACACTCCAATAATGCGTCGCAGATTACTTTAATGAAACGTGGTCATTTTGTACTCTAAAACCGAGTAAAAGGTATGACAAAAAATAAAATAATCGTTTTCATTTTGATTCAGTTCTAGTCTCTTGCCATCCTCTGACACCTGATATTTCGGAATCTATTCCTTGTCAAAGAGGCTTTACAAGTAGACTGAATTGAATCGTAACGAAACGAAGAACTGCAGATATTAAAATATTTGCAGCGGAGTGTGGTTAGACTGTCCTCTAACGGGAAATGATGAAATGAGTGAAAAATAATTTTGACCACGAGTCCAGAAATCTGTTAACCGAAGTACAGTAGTACCAAGCGGCTCCGCTGGGAGAACACTCCAATAATGCGTCGCAGATTACTTTAATGAAACGTGGTCATTTTGTACTCTAAAACCGAGTAAAAGGTATGACAAAAAATAAAATAATCGTTTTCATTTTGATTCAATTCGAGTCTCTTGCCATTCTCTGACACCTGATATTTCGGAATCTATTCCTTGTCAAAGAGGCTTTACAAGTAGACTGAATTGAACCATAACGAAACGAAGAACTGCAGATATTAAAATATTTGCAGCGGAGTGTGGTTAGACTGTCCTCTAACGTGGAATGATGAAATGAGTGAAAAATAATTTCGACCACGAGTCCAGAAATCTGTTAACCGAGGTACAGTAGTGCCAAGCGGCGTCGCTAGGAGAACACTCCAATAATGCGTCGCAGATTACTTTAATGAAACGTGGTCATTTTGTACTCTAAAACCGAGTAAAAGGTATGACAAAAATAAAATAATCGTTTTCATTTTGATTCAATTCGAGTCTCTTGCCGTCCTCTGACACCTGATGTTTCGGAATCTATTCCTTTTCAAAGAGGCTTTACAAGTAGACTGAATTGAACCATAACGAAACGAAGAAGAACTGCAGATATTAAAATATTTGCAGCGGAGTGTAGTTAGACTGTCATCTAACGGGAAATGATGAAATGAGTGAAAAATAATTTTGACCACGAGTCCAGAAATCTGTTAACCGAGGTACAGTAGTACCAAGCGGCTCCGCTGGGAGAACACTCCAATAATGCGTCGCAGATTACTTTAATGAAACGTGGTCATTTTGTACTCTAAAACCGAGTAAAAGGTATGACAAAAAATAAAATCATCGTTTTCATTTTGATTCAATTCGAGTCTCTTGCCATTCTCTGACACCTGATATTTCGGAATCTATTCATTGTCAAAGAGGCTTTACAAGTAGACTGAATTGAACCATAACGAAACGAAGAACTGCAGATATTAAAATATTTGCAGCGGAGTGTGGTTAGACTGTCCTCTAACGTGGAATGATGAAATGAGTGAAAAATAATTTCGACCACGAGCCCAGAAATCTGTTAACCGAAGTACAGTAGTGCCAAGCGGCGCCGCTAGGAGAACACTCCAATAATGCGTCGCAGATTAATTTAAAGAAACGTGGTCATTTTGTACTCTAAAACCGAGTAAAAGGTATGATAAAAAATAAAATAATCGTTTTCGTTTTGATTCAATTCGAGTCTTTTGCCATCCTCTGACACCTTCTTCTTTTATAAATTTAAATAATAAAAATCAAAACGGCAATAATAAGGTAAGCGAAATATCATCAATTGTCATATTTCGCCGCTACGGACGCTGGCATAGTTTCGTGTGTCCCCACCATGGTCACGCATGGATCGAACAATCCGACAATAATTTCAAGAAGGTGATGCATGCGCATACACTATTTTGACCAGTATTGAATGTCGAGTGACAATGAATCAGCATCTTGTCAAAATATAGAAACTGAGCTAGCTAAAAGAGTTGCATTCATAAAAGTGTATTTCCTTAATACACTAAGACTTTTCAGGTTACAATTCCTAGATTTTGCATTTGCTACATATTTTCCATGATTCGAAAGAAGAAGCTTTCCTGCTATTCTGCTGAACTAACTATAGTGTTTTCCAAATATGTAATGTTGTTCTTTGGTTTACTTAGCCTTTTGAATGAAAGTTGATGCACCTAAGTATTCATGTATATCAAATACATATGCAAATTTTGCTGTTATTTATGTCGAAACTTTACTACATATTTTTACCTTCTTTTTTTTTTCATGTATAGTTTTAGTAGAAGGTAAATTTATATGTTAAATTGCAGCGATTACAATTTACACCCCTGCCTTATAGGTCTGGATACCGCGTATGAAAAAAAAGTTGATTAATAGCAAGCTGAAAATTTGTTAATAGCTTAAGGGTGTCTAGTCGGATAAACTTTGATATATGGGAACACTGGAACAGGGGCAGTTTTAATTGTGGAACAGGTTAAAAATTTGGAACGGTCAGACCACGAAAATGGCACATTTATTTTGTCCGACAGAACAGACTTAAACTCTCCGAACAGAGATTAAACTCTCATGCAAAAATCAGACTGCTATTTATCACCTGTCATAATTCCTGTCATTTGACATATTCTACATGTTCCACTCATTAAAACGCCCAGTTGATGATAAATAACAGTCTGATTTTTGCATGAGAGTTTAATCTCTGTTCGGAGAGTTTAAGTCTGTTCTGTCGGACAAAATATATACATGTGCCGTTTTCGTGGTCTGACCGTTCCAAATTTTTAGCCTGTTCCACAATTAAAACTTCCCCTGTTCCAGTGTTCCCATATATAAAAGTTTGTCCGACTAGACACCCTTAAGCTGTTAACAAATTTTCAGCCTGCTATTAACAACTTTTTTTCATACGCGGGATCCAGACCTATTTATTACTCCTCTAAGGATATCCATCTCTTCTGACAGCTGATCTTCGATTCTCATTTTGACTTTCTGATTCCAATATAAATTTGTTATTGTTCTGATGCCCCGGATATAAATGTTCTCTGTTTTAGAATGTGATTTCTAAATTCTTGTCGAGTTGGATCCTGTCAGCGGCATTTTCAGAGATCCTGTGTCGTATCTATATTTGTTTACATATTCACATTTATCCTAAATAGAACTGCTCTAGTACCCACGCTATTTCTAAAGACTGGTTGATTGTCACTAATTGCATCACATTACACTTCAATCTACGAAAGCGAGTTAAGTTTGTGAAATACCATTTAGGATTTAGTTAAAGTAATTTAAAACTAAGACATAATTTTGTTGATTTACTCGCAAGTAAAACAGTTAATAATAAATGGAACGAGTTTTTTTACTGGTTCAATCAAAATTTACACTTTAATTTTAGTTGGTTATCGCACAATTTTTATCGCAACATTGTATGTAATAAGTCCAAAAAACATAAATGTTAAGAAAAGCTTCTTTCTAAATGAGATACGGTTATGACCGATTTATACGAACATATTGGTTAAAAATCTTCAACTATCGTAAAAATCCGTTGTTATTGCGGTATTAAAACACTTTCATCTTCCATAACTAAGGTTTATGCGTCAATAATGTTTTGTAATAGCCTAGTAATAAAACGAAGTTAATAAGGAAGAGAACTGGCTACCAGACCCCCTTGTTTACTATTTGCGTTGTCTAACTTTTCTCTTTTCTTAGAATGCTTATTTATGCGAGCAGGAAAAGGCGGCCAATTTAAATTCAGTACCATATTCATAATAATATACAGGATGGTGAAAATGAACGGAATAAATTCGTATTTCGTAAGCCGACGACTTTAAGGAAAAATCTTGAAACAGACCGATTTTTATTTTTAAATTATGGTGTTTTGACATATATATCATCCTAGTGACGTCAGCCATATGGGCTTGATGACGTAACCCATGGTTTTCTTTTAAATTCAATATGTTTATCCCACAGAGCTTTTTTGCAATGTTATTGCTCAGAAAATAATAATGATACAGCAATTCTGTGGAAACCACATGAACCAAAAAAAAACCAATAAAAAGTCATTTTTACCCTTCCGAAAACATTTTCCTAAGTAGAGTCATTTTTGGCTTATAAATAATTTGAATAACTTTGCTATTATTGACTAAATCCACTTTGGTATTCGAAAAGCTCGTAGTATTACACGAATTTTTAAAAAATTTCGCCTAGGTTAATAAGGGGCAAAGTTAGCCACTTTTTTCTTTAATTCATAGCTACTTTTATAATATATATCTATACAATTCTCCTGTAACAGTGTTAGTTATCATACTCCTCCGAAACAGCTTGAACGATTTTTATGAAATTTTACACGTATATCCTGTAGGAATGAGAACAGGTTGTAATATATTTGTCATACCCATAAGTTATAAGGAGGGTTGTCCCCCTGGCATGTTTTTTATTTTTTTGGACAAAATTGACTACCTTAATTTTATATAATGTAACATTAAAAAATATATACAACCCTTAATTTTCACCCTTCTACTACCAACTCCTATTTTTTAATAGCCATCTATGTAAATATTTACATCTATAAAATTCTCCTGTCATAGTGTTAGTTGCCATACTCCTCGGAGGCGACTTGGCCCATTTTTATAAAATTATATGTATATTCGGTAGGTCTGAGAATCGGTCCTAATCTATCTTTCATATCCCTGGGTGATAAGGGGGTTACCCCCTGACATATTGATTGTAATGTTAGATGGGGATATGTGTGTATAACGTACTCTACAAGACTACGAGTACATACGAATTTAAAAAATAATGATCAAAATCCATCAACAAGCTCCGCTGATATTAATCGCAGCCTCTGTTTGAAGAATCAGTTTCATTTTTTGAATTCACCGATTTTAGTACTTGCCACCGACCTTGAGCCGATTTCGTTAGGACGTCATTTTTAAAGCTTTATTAACCGCTCTGTCGAAGCTCAAAGTTTACTCAAATTTTTACACATAAACTATATACCTTGAACTTCAAAATGTCGCTAGTTAGGTTGCTTAATTTTTATAATCAAAATAGTTGTGAATTACATAAAAAAGTGGCAAACTTTGACCTTAATGGATCTAGGAGAATTTTTTTTTGTAATAATTTGTGTAAACATGTCATATTTACAGATAACGAAGTGGAATTAGTCTACAGTTAATATTAACAAGTTTATTCAAATTATTTATAAGGCAAAAATGACTTTACTTTAGTAAAATATTTTGCAATGGTAAAAATAACTTTTGTTGATTTTTTATTAAAAATTATGAAAATTTATTATGGTATACATATAGTAGATACCTAAAAACCCCATTTGCAACCTGGCTGGTCAAGTGTTTCGAACATAATATATTTTTGCCTTATTTTCCTGCAGTAATATGAAATAATTTGGCCAGTTTTTACAAGATAAACAAAATATTAACCCAGATGTTCTGGACACAATTATTTTTATCGATGAGGCAACATTCAGCAGACGAGGAATATTTTTATTTGCAACAGTAATTTGGGGGATTCTGAAAAGAAAATCCTCATGCTAAAAGAGAAACCTAGATTTTCTTAAAGAATATTTACACGAATTACTAGAGGTTATACCTTCAGCCTTATTAAGACAAAGCATGTGGTTTTTACACGACGGACACCACATTATTCTTTAGAAGTTGGTTACTATTGGTCGTGAAAGTGAGTTTGCTTGGCCACCAAGAAGTCCTGATTTACAAGACTACGAGTACTTTGGATTTTAAATTCTGTCGCAAATGAAGGCATTAGTTTACAAAAAAGAATTATTTCTCTTTTAGAATTGCGACAGAAAATAGAAGAAGCCGCGAAGGTAAATAATAGACAAGGGTTATTTGTTAAGTGATATTTTCGAAACATGATCGTAAAGTGTATTGAAGTAAGTGGTGGACATTTTGGATATTTACTTAAAAGTTTTTCGTTTTTTTTTGCTTTTACAGACAACTTTTATAACGATCAGATGGACACGAGGTCATGAAGGCTGAACCAGAAGGATCAGGACGATATTATCCTTGGATGGAATAAGGAATGACCGAAGATGGAAAGGTCCAATCGTTTACATTGACGAAACAAAGACCACGTTGCTCAGTCGGAAGAGATGTGGGCGCGGTTCTTTGGGTTGGGCTTCTGTTACCTACAATGAAAGATGTTAAATGAATAAAGAATGGTATGCGAATAGGGCTAATGGAACGACGATAGACAAAAGATAAATAGATAACATTAACTGATGGTTTGACTCATGGACTCTAAGGAAACGAAATACTTAATACTCAAACGAAAATATAGGGCGCCAGGTATTTTGACCGAAAAATACTCAAAGGAACAATAATTAACGAAACATAACTCAACAATAACAAATTAGCAAGAATGCTACGACAAAACAACATTGTTCTTAGTCTTGAGCTGTAAATAATAAATAAAAAACGACGTCGTACACTTTAACAAAACATTTATTAAAATACTCAATGAAATCTCTTAATGCTCACATAATATATGCAAATAAAACGTAAAAACGTCAACCACAAAAACAAAAATTACTCAATAATTATTTAAAAATGGTTAACAAATTGCATATACGTTGGTGTATTCACCAACACCGCAAAACTAACAAAATACGAGATGTACCTATAATGTAAGTGAACGAATATAACTCTTATTAACTCAAAAAAAAAAATAAACTGAAGTTACTCAAAAAAATAAAAAATCGATACTCTAAATAAAACTTATTCTTACCGTTCACTTACAACAAAAAAGAAAGAGCTCTTTGTTTATATATATATAAATCTAATAATACTCAATAATAATACTCTAAAGATACTCAAAAAAATTTACATGGTGAAAATGTCTTTTATTTAAATATTAAAAATAAAAAACAAGTGACCGGCATATATGTAAATGTCACAATTAACACTAAAAATGGGCTAAAACTGTAAGTCAATGAACTTATCCCACGGAAGAAACACAAACATAAGTTCCTTGTTCTGGACACGCGAGAAGACATCTCAATACTTCTAATAAAGGATGCGTAACTTACTTGAAACAGATGTAGAGGATGCCCTTAGAGGCATTCTTTATCTAGGCCAGGTCATTTACCCAGCGGCGAAGTCGAAATAAAAGGAACGACAAAGAATAGCTTTGGCCACAGTGTAATGTGGATTCAGGTGCTAGCGATAGGTGATAACTGGGACTTGGGCCAGGGACCAGCCCAGAAGAAAATTCTAGGCTGGTCCATCACAAAACAACTAACGTCCACTACATGACTGACACGGCTTAACTTACTGCCACAAAGTTTAACTCACGAATGCCAAGATATCTCAGATTTCCGCTTAAATAAGACTGACGGCTTGGGGTACGCGACTTGCCAACGGTCGCCACAGAAATGCAAAAAAGGGCCTTATTAACACTATAAAGGGCTTAGCAAGCCTAATACTTAAAATGAGTTATGGGATGCAAGGCCCATATCATTCACCAGAAAGCTATTAAAGTCTAACATTCGACTCTATCGATAGCACACATGTGTTTCTAAGAAAAACACGGCACTAGAGATTCTGAAGTCTACAGGGAAATAAGTTAAAATCTATATAGCAATGAAAACTGAATTAAATTCTACACTGGGAAAACTTAAACGTTATACAGCTTCCCCCCACGATTTAAACCGTGGTGTAATACCACTGTTTACAATCGGAGTCTGCAGTAAACACCATAAACAAAAGACTGACCATCAAGCAGTAGCCTGACATAGTTGGTAATGATCTAGACACACTAAAATAAATTTTGGTACTTGAGGTGCTTGAACACAAGTGACCAAATCGGAAAAATCTAATAAGCAATAAAACTCAAACACCAAACTAAAAAGGGTTATCTCTATGATAAACTAAACGCAAATAAAACACAAAAACTATCAACTATATATACAAGGACTACTCTAATTCTAAACGACTAAGTCAGCAAACACCTACAGTGTTGCTTAAATCCTTAGTATAAAACTAAACATTCAACTCGAAAGTCGACTCAAAGTATGGTTCGTTGACTCGCAAGTACAACAACCAATGACAGATATCTACACCGATGGCTCTAGCCAAACTAAAAAGGTGGAACATACCAATGTTGAAGTTTTGGACGCGAAAATCAAAGTTGCTCCAGATCAACAAAGGCGAGTAGCCAACAAGGTAACGTAGGCAAACTTCGTTATGGTTGTCCCCTCAACCGGTAACTAGGTAAGCGTCAAGCAATGCTAAGATTTTGACTGCAAGATCAAAGCAAAAAAATGTCGAAATTTCAACAGCTGGTCGAAATTTTAAGACAGGGAAAGAAAACAAGTTGGCCAAAAGTTCCGTAAAAATCTTGTGGGGTTAACCACGGCGGAAAATTTTCAATCAAGAAACTCCCAGAAAAACAAGGAATGTAATCAGGACAAGATATGTCTGAATACATTATAAGATATTATTATAAATAACTTTATTAATATCTACTCAACTAAAATAAAATCAACTCCATTGGAATTAACTCAAAACCAAACGCAAAATTAGCACAAGCAAACTCAATACAAAAATATTTGTCATAGTGCTTCCACTAACAACAAACAAACTCGAGCTCTAACAAACTCGACTAAACGCATAGGTGCCTTGGAGTCTCTCATCCGGGACTTTATGAGCTACACTCAAAAATTGTCACGGAGTCTTGCATCCGGGACTTCATGAGCTAAACTCAAAAATTGCCACGGAGTCTTGCATCCGGGACTTCATAAGCTAGACTCAAAAATTGCCACGAAATCTTTCATTCGGGACTTCACTAATAAACTACGCACTAGTTATAGCTAGTGGTTTGCTTATTTGATTTCACTTTGCCAGTGTCTAGGACAAAGCATTTCGCAATCAACCGTTCTCAAAATAAGTATAATGTTCACAGAACACTAACTCAAAAAAATTACTGCTATCCCGACAACATGTAGGTACCGGAAGAGCCTAAACACATACAAACAGCAAACAGAATACAAACGCAAATAAATACGAGTAATATATAAAATTACCAAAGCACAATTACTATCTCACGTAACAAATAAATTCGAACTCAAACAAAAGGAATAGAGGAGTTAGTAAAAGTTGCCAAGGAGTTCTCAACAACGATATATAGAAGAAAATGAACAAAGGAAAGTTAAGATAATTGTCGAAATCTACCTTTAATTAGGACTGGAAGTAATTACGCATACTAGACGCCTTTCTATTAAAATATATATGATAATATATTATTATAAAGGTAATTTAGATCGTTAGGTTAAATCACAGGTAGCTCACAGGTAGGGAAGTGTCACAATTTAGTAGGGACTGATGTCCTAAATAGATACGACATTTTATCGAAATAGTATTTTATGTAAGCCGCAAGAATAAAATTTATTTTGCAAATACATCTGGGCCTAGTACGTGCCTGTGTTTAACAAAAAATTCAATTCTTAATAGCCGACACAAAATTGCCAAAACGTTATCCTAATTCACCCAAACTATCGACAGAACTAACAATAATTACTCGAATTCTTTTCCTCTAAACAAAAAATATTCGCGTTATCTACTAACTAAACATCGAAAGTTTATATTCACGAGTCAAACTACTTGTGAGATATAAACAAGCAATAAGATGCTACTTTTTACATCTCATTAATACCTAAAATAGGGTCATAGCCCTTTAAAAATATCTACTATCAAAATAAGTGTATCTACAAGCTTTTGCGGTTGCAACATATGCTAAATAAAAGCTAATAAAAACATTACGCCTCTTTATCTGAAATTAGGGTCAAAAGACACACTTAAATACCTCTAGCCCTGACAGATGTTATTGGGGGTGGGACAAGAATTTTGAAATGTCAACCACCTTATCGTAGGCTAGTCGAAAAATATTAAGATTACGTAACGGTAAACGAAGACTCTACACTGAAAAAAGGAATATTTTCTGGACTGGAAGTAGTTTTGTACCGAATAGATTTTAGAATGCTGATATTGGAATGGTAAAACATAATTTCTCAAACATATTTCACAACAGCATGCGCCGAGGTCTTTCACTCGCGACTAATAGCTAATTGTAAAAAAACAATTCCTGGAATGGACAGCTTAACTTCTTTCATTTAAGACTTAAATCACAAACCTAAAACAATATCATGACGGAAAGCTGCAGGACTCTTTCATTCTCCAGACTAACACCACGCCATGACTAGAACTCTCTATAACCACTCAAAACATTCTGGTACCGAAAAACATACGATATCAACCAAATAGGATATCATCAAAAATACATAACCACATTAAAATCCGAAAATATAAGGCAGAGAAATCATTACAACAATACTATTCTACAAGGTCAGAAAAGATTGGTCATAAAACCAGACAGAACAATATCGTTGAACGACGAAGAAGCATGTACCCGAAAATTTAGAAGACAACGCAATAATAATAGCGATAGTTGCTACCTCTAAAAACAGTTACAAAGCATTTCATAACTC
This sequence comes from Diabrotica virgifera virgifera, assembly GCF_917563875.1. NCBI lineage: Eukaryota > Metazoa > Arthropoda > Insecta > Coleoptera > Chrysomelidae > Diabrotica > Diabrotica virgifera. The sequence continues at coordinate 97,151,239 of NC_065448.1, read as the reverse complement.
AAAAACGGTACCTAAATGCAATAAAATAAACGCAATACAGTACAAAAAATATACCGCAACACAATACATATACAAAAAATATAAAAAGTAAAATGCACAATAAAACGATATAAAGCAAACTACAATAAATCACAAAAGTTGCAAAGTACGGCACAAAATAAACGTAAAAATCAAAAAGTTAAACAATTACAACTTCTTTGTGATTTGCTACAAAAAATACACAGCTCAAGATCTAGATACCTTTACCTTAATTAGATACATAACAAAAGACGTATCCCTTTGACATAAGGAAAAGTAATAAAAATGCTCAAATCTACTCAACTAAAAACATATCTAAAGAAAAAAGATCGATACTATACTATATACTTCACAGAATGGTACTCTAGAATGCGAAAAGGCAGGAATGAAAGTGTAAGGTACTACACTGACATTTAAATACTAAAAACGGAAATAAACAAACTAAAATGTGTCAAAATATTATTATCTATTAGCGAAAAATAACTCAAAAAATATTTTATCAATAAAAATAGCTACAAATTAGCCAAACTTAAACAAAACAAAAAAAAAAGAAAATCTGGTCTAATAGGAACATGATAAAAAAGAAAATCATGCTTCACGCATAGACAAGAAAATATATATGGCCCGTGAAAAGGCAATTGACAAAGCTCTACGAAATTATGTATAAGGCAACCATAGGTAACAGAAGAAGTCCCACGTAATTTGTATAAGGCTCCACGAGAGGGCGCCAATTTGTAAAACGATTAGATGGACACGAGGTCATGAAGGCTGAACCAGAAGGATCAGGACGATATTATCCTTGGATGGAATAAGGAATGACCGAAGATGGAAAGGTCCAATCGTTTACATTGACGAAACAAAGACCACGTTGCTCAGTCGGAAGAGATGTGGGCGCGGTTCTTTGGGTTGGGCTTCTGTTACCTACAATGAAAGATGTTAAATGAATAAAGAATGGTATGCGAATAGGGCTAATGGAACGACGATAGACAAAAGATAAATAGATAACATTAACTGATGGTTTGACTCATGGACTCTAAGGAAACGAAATACTTAATACTCAAACGAAAATATAGGGCGCCAGGTATTTTGACCAAAAAATACTCAAAGGAACAATAATTAACGAAACATAACTCAACAATAACAAATTAGCAAGAATGCTACGACAAAACAACATTGTTCTTAGTCTTGAGCTGTAAATAATAAATAAAAAACGACATCGTACACTTTAACAAAACATTTATTAAAATACTCAATGAAATCTCTTAATGCTCACATAATATATGCAAATAAAACGTAAAAACGTCAACCACAAAAACAAAAATTACTCAATAATTATTTAAAAATGGTTAACAAATTGCATATACGTTGGTGTATTCACCAACACCGCAAAACTAACAAAATACGAGATGTACCTATAATGTAAGTGAACGAATATAACTCTTATTAACTCAAAAAAAAAAATAAACTGAAGTTACTCAAAAAAATAAAAAATCGATACTCTAAATAAAACTTATTCTTACCGTTCACTTACAACAAAAAAGAAAGAGCTCTTTGTTTATATATATATAAATCTAATAATACTCAATAATAATACTCTAAAGATACTCAAAAAAATTTACATGGTGAAAATGTCTTTTATTTAAATATTAAAAATAAAAAACAAGTGACCGGCATATATGTAAATGTCACAATTAACACTAAAAATGGGCTAAAACTGTAAGTCAATGAACTTATCCCACGGAAGAAACACAAACATAAGTTCCTTGTTCTGGACACGCGAGAAGACATCTCAATACTTCTAATAAAGGATGCGTAACTTACTTGAAACAGATGTAGAGGATGCCCTTAGAGGCATTCTTTATCTAGGCCAGGTCATTTACCCAGCGGCGAAGTCGAAATAAAAGGAACGACAAAGAATAGCTTTGGCCACAGTGTAATGTGGATTCAGGTGCTAGCGATAGGTGATAACTGGGACTTGGGCCAGGGACCAGCCCAGAAGAAAATTCTAGGCTGGTCCATCACAAAACAACTAACGTCCACTACATGACTGACACGGCTTAACTTACTGCCACAAAGTTTAACTCACGAATGCCAAGATATCTCAGATTTCCGCTTAAATAAGACTGACGGCTTGGGGTACGCGACTTGCCAACGGTCGCCACAGAAATGCAAAAAAGGGCCTTATTAACACTATAAAGGGCTTAGCAAGCCTAATACTTAAAATGAGTTATGGGATGCAAGGCCCATATCATTCACCAGAAAGCTATTAAAGTCTAACATTCGACTCTATCGATAGCACACATGTGTTTCTAAGAAAAACACGGCACTAGAGATTCTGAAGTCTACAGGGAAATAAGTTAAAATCTATATAGCAATGAAAACTGAATTAAATTCTACACTGGGAAAACTTAAACGTTATACTTTTACACTTAGAGACTAAAATTTTTATTGTAAAATTAAAATTAATCGATCGAATTACATGAATCAAACAAGAGTAACTTTTTTGGACAATTTAACGCTTCTTCATATTCTTATATTAAAGTGGAACCTCGTTAACTCGGATTAATCGGAGTTAAATTAAAATGGTAAAAATTAATAAAATTCGGTATACTTACAGATAAACTCCGTTATAATTAAAATAACATGAAATATAATGCACAGTACACATCTCAATTACGTATCATTTACGAACGATTACAGAACGGAAGCGAACAATACGACTGTACTACACACAATACGGTCTCAATCGCAACGATGTTATGTTATTTAATAACAGTTAAGACGAAAACCATTGTTTAAAAAAGAATTTTTTAATAGTCTTAGTCTTTTTAAACAATGCTAAGACAGTTTGAAATAAATAAAGGATACTACAGGTCCCTGTTGTTTCCGGTAACACGACAATGCATGTCGTGTGCCATGAGTCATTTTTACTATCGTATATGTAGTTCAAATTACACAAATACCCATTATCTCTCAAATATTATATTACATACATTTTTATTGATGGAGAAATAAAAACATCGGAAAAGAAGTGAAAGGCAGAATTTACAAAACAGTCATCAGACCAATAATGACATACGCGACAGAAACACGACCTGATACAGAAAGGACAAAAAGAATGCTAGAAACAGCAGAGATGAAAACATTGCGAAAAATCGATGGTAAGAGCTGTGGGATAAAGCTAGAAGTGCAGATATACGAAGGAGATGCAAGGTGGACAACATTAATAACTGGGTGAAAAGCAGACGAGTAGAATGGAACGACCACATAAGCCGAATGACAACAAATAGAGTAGTAAGGACGGCGAGAGACGGTTCCCCAATAGGAAGACGATCAGTAGGAAGACCACGAAAAAGATGGAATGACAACTTACTGGAGGCACATTGAAAAACAGACAGGGTAATGTCTATATAAAAAGAAGAAGAAGAAGAAGACATTTTTATTGATGAAATGTTTGTCTGATAAAAATCGGTCCGGGTTAGCCGGACTTCCGGGTTATCGGGGGCCGACTTATCAAGGTTCCACTGTAATTCTATATCTACTAACAAAACCAAGTGTTATTAGCGGCCTCCATTAACAATGCTAAATTAGAATCCAAATTAGTAATCCTCATGCTGAAAAACGTAAAATTGTCAATGTTGGGCAGAATCATCATATCAACTCACAGATTGGACATTCTTAATGTCCACTAAATTGCTATCCACTAAAATATTATCCACTAAAATATTATACTAAAACTTTGCTATTGGAATTTGGCCTTTTTATTGTTCTTATTTCGCTGTCTTCGAGATCGTTTTGTATCTGTAGTTAGCTTAGTTTTACATTCTATTTTTTTTTGTTCAGATGACGAAAATCGCTAATGAAATTAACTATTGGACTCTCACTAACACCAAATTGCGAATTCGTATCTACCTAACCTATTATTCGCAATTTTTTAGTTCCCATTATTGAAAATTTACAAAGCATTTGAATATGGAAAACAATTGTTGAAAAGTTTGCCTATAACGTGCTAACAATGTCCCATTTCAAACATCAATTTGTCGTGTGCTTGTAACAAAATAAAAAAAACGAGAACAAATGCAGGATCGGGGCGAGTTCGAGTTTTCATTGCAAAGCGTGTCTGGAAAAGCGACCAGCCATGGGTAGCTGGATGTGGTGGAGTTGCGTTGTGACGGCAACACCCACATCTGGAAAATACCGGTGAATTCCGGAGTTTCTGCCACCGGATGACTCACCGTTCCCGCCATAGGCGTACGTAGTTTTGAAACAAATAGACTTTTATGTCAAATATATTGTATATGCATATCTGTTAATTAGTGTTAGTCAGTGCTTATTCTATGACCATTGGAAGAAATAAAAATATTGGAAAGCTGCATCCTTTATGACAATAGTATTTTAAATGTTAAGGTAAAAATATTTGTTAAAAAACCTAAAAAAATAGTTTAGAAATATAATACTCATTATTAACATATGCATCATACATATTACAATTATTATTGAAGTTTGACGAACTTAACAATTCGTCAGTGTTTTTCTTACGATTTTCTAATCAATTAAATACAGCCATACCAAATAGCTTGCAACAATGAAAACCATCTAAGCAGTCCATACTAACATAATGTAAAATATTCTGATTGTGATAAATATCCTCATTATCAGTTGGGGCAATCATTATGGCTCAGATACCTTTGTGTAAAGCATCCCTAATAGACTGTTTCACGCTACGTCTTATTGTACGTTTTGTTGGTTATGACAAATCCTATACAATAAAACGTGGCGTGTTATGTTAAATTATGTTAAAATTATGTTATTTTTGCTGTTTACACGCATTGTATAGGTCTATCCATTTGTCTATCCAACAAAACGTGCAATAAGACGTAGCGTGAAAACCGACCTTAACAGTTCTATGTTTACCAGCTTATATTATATTTTTATTTTTAATTTACCGTGAACAATACCCTGTCTGTAGAGGACAACTTGTATCTTAGTGCACCCTATGTAACCTACAGCTGAATCTTATGTTTGTACGTCACAGTGTTGCCATACTTTTTTCTTTATTTCTTTCATAATTTTAATCAATGGTTAATGTACCTACAAGGATAATAGAATAACTTTATAAGAACGTTTAAATTGAACCCAATTTTGAAAAAATGTGAAAATTTCGAATTGTCCGTCCGTCAGTCTGTCTGTTTGTAAACTCAACTTCTCCGTCATTATACCAGGTAGAATGACAAATGAGGTGTCAAATGAAAGTTTATAATCCAAGGTGAGAAATTTGACCTAGGCTGTCTGTCCGTCTGTCTCTCCGACCGCGAATATAACTCCTCCGTCGCTATACCAGGTAGAATAACAAATGAGGTGTCAAATGAAAGCTTATAATCGAAGGATGGTACTAACGGCGAGAAATTTGACCTAGGCTGTCTGTCCGTCTGTCCGTCCGATAGACGGATAGACAGCCTAGGTCAACTTTCCCACCTTTATTACCATCCTTGTTTTATAAGCTTTCATTTGACACCTCATTTGTCATTCTACCTGGTATAATGACGGAGGAGTTAAATTCGCGGTAGGACGGACAGACAGCCTAGGTCAAATTTCTCACCTTTAGTACCATCCTTGGATTAAAAGATTTCATTTGACACCTCATTTGTCTACCTGGTATAGTGACGGAGGAGTTATATTCGGGGTCGGACGGACAGGCGGACAGACAGCCTATGTCAAATTTCTCACCTTTAGTACCATGCTTGGATTGTATGCTTTCATTTGATACCTCATTTGTCATTCTACCGGTATAGTGACGGAAGAGTTGAATTTACAAATAGACAGACAATACGGACGGTCGGACAGACGGACGTGGATAATTCAACGTTTTCACATTTTTTTCAAAATTAGTGAAAACAACAACATAAAAAAGTTTACAATTAATGTTTAGAAACTATATTTTAAATACAACTTTATGTAATGTATGAACAAATAGAGGATATGGCAACGGTGTTACATGTGATGCTCGGGTCCAATGGCAAAATCTACACATAAATATTAATACAAGCTGTCCCTCTGTAGAATTTGGTCTTATCGTTTTTCATCACAGGATGAAAGTATGTAGTAGCTTTTATATTTAACTTTACAGACCAGGTTTTGGCATTGATCTGTTTTTACAAAACATTTGTGTTGGTAACTCGATCCATTCATGACATACTCAATAGTTTCGAAGACTGTCTTGATAGAGATGTAAAGATAATTAAAAAAGAAAAAATAGTTTACTATTCTTAATAATGTAAGAACTAATTCAAAAAATTTTGTACCCATTGTGATTGGTTGAATATAATGTTCATTGCTCTAGTAAGTCTGTGTTTGTATTTGCTGTATTAAACATTTTATTTTTGCTCTATTGACACCAGACTCAGTAACTCGCAAGTTTATTCTAAATAAAAAGATATTAAAATAAATAACAAAAATAAAATTTGTTTCTATGCAATATATAGAAATGTTGGGAACACTTAAACGTAACTTTTAAAAAAGGTTTTATTTGAGAAATCACAACTTTTACAACTTATGGAACTATTGTTATACAATTAAATACGAATTAAAAGAACGCTGAAAAATGTATGTTGCATCTATTTATGGGTTCGGTTATGCTGCGTCGGCTTCCGGGTCATCGGTCAGCCTGGGACGTTGAGGCTTGCATTTCTCCTTCCTCCTCTGGAATTGACTTAGTCCTCGAAGTCTGGGAAACTTCTGCGATTAGCTGGTCTAGAATTTGAATTTGGGCTGGCTGTAGTTTGGGTCCAAAAAGCAATCTGGAAATTCTTTTTCTCTTTTTGATTATAAAGACAAAAATAAATAGTAAGAAGAAAACTATTAAAATTAAACTGGTGGTGCCAAGTCCTGTTGAAATTTGTGGAAGAGGGTCCAGTGTTTCTATTGGCTGAAGCTGGCCATGGGTATCTGGAATTTTGAGTTTTTCAATTTGAATCTTATGCTCTGGTATCAATTTTATTGGAACGACTTCTGGGATGGAAATCTCTTGTGTGGTCTTTTTATTGAATTTGGTTCCTTCTATGACAATTGGTTCATCTGTCATTAGGATACTACTGGTTATGACTTTTTCTTCTCGAATCTTTATTGGATGGACTACTCCTAATAGTATTACTTTATTGGTTTCTTGGAAGAAGTTTTCTGTGACAACGACCTTAGTGCAATTTTGAACATTGGGTATGGAGCATCTGGATTTGATCAATTTCGTACAAATCATGTATTCAGCATGTCCACTACAGTCTTCGTACCATTTATTGTTAGCATAGAAATGTGTGGGTGGCAATATCATGATGTGATCTGCATTAGGGATAGGATAAATTCTATAAGTGAGGTATAGGTTGATGTCAAGGATAGGGATTTTTATTATTATGAGCATTGTTTGAGAAGTGACACAAACAAGGGCTTTAGATGCTTCTATGAGTTCGTAAGGATGATTTTCATCGATGAGAAGGGCATTTCTGGAATAAATTTGAAGGAGATTTTCTTTTAAATTTTCGAGTTCACTTAATGTGAATAATTCAATATTTGGGATATCCAAATGGGATAAAGTGATTGTTCTGATGAGTTTCATTAAGAATTCGTTAATATTTTGAAGGTTAATAATTTCATTATGTAAGGCAACGTAACCGTCAAAATCGGCAGATAATTTATTAACTGCGGATAAAAGTACGAAACTGTTATTATTAATTTTGTTTATGAGTTTGTCGAATCTCGTATCAATTGATTGTCCAAATGAGATTTGGTTGTTAAATTTTTTTATGATTTCGTTTTCTTTAAGTTCAATAGCTGTAATGTGAGTTCTTAATATCTCTAGATCTGAATTATCGGGATTACCCGTTACATATTTGATAGCTGTACCGAGAAAATTAAAAAGTCCTCTTTTCTGTTTTCTAGTTATTTTGTGTAAATTATCTTTGGCTAGGTCATGTAAGTGAGTATACTGGGAATACAATGAGGACAAAGGTCCATTTTTTATAGGATGCTTAAAATAGTGGATAGGATCTCTTTCTAAGGTTTCTTCTAATTTTTGTAAATTTATGTGCAAGATGTGTCTGTGATAATGTGAGATTTCTCTGGACTTTCCAACTTCTTCGGAAAAGTAACCATTATTCGGAATTTGTTGGATCTTGAGAAGATGTCCCAGGGATAGGATTGTCCTGTAAAGAAGTTTTGTCTATAAGTTTTCGGGTCCTTTTTGCAAATTTTAAGTGAGTGCTCGTTACGTTTCGTTTGTCAGTTTTACCAACTACTTTCGTCTTATCTTGTTTATCGGGACGTAATTTAGAATAGGGATTTTGTAATTTAGGTCTATGTTTTTTCTTAGTTACGTACAGGGGTTTTTCAAGATTTATTTCGGGTATCTTTTCGGCAGTCTCGTTTGCTTTGTCAAGTATGTTTTGTCTTTTATCTTTTTGTTTTTTATATAAGTGCTCTATAAAGGGTTGAAGTTCGTCTTTGTGTCTCTGGTTATAGGTTTCATATACCGGAAGATCAAAATCGAAGTGTATTTCTTCGGCATAAGGTCCGTAGAGAATAGAAAAAGGAGAATAATTCGTGGAACTATGGATAGATTGATTATAAATTAATACAGCATGGGTAAAGATGTCGTCTAAAGGATCGTTTGGATTTTGGTCTTTTAAAGTTCTCAGTTTTTCGATAAGGGTAGAATGAAATCGTTCTACAGGGGAGTTAGAAGAGGAGTTATTTACTGTAGTGAAATGTAGTTCAATTTTGTGAAGATTCATGAATTCTTTAATTACGACGGAATTAAATTCTGTACCACTATCACATACTATTTTTTTGGGATAGTTGTGGTGTGAGAAGTAATGTCTGAGTTTGCTTAGGATTGATAACGAAGTTTTGTCGGGAATTTTGTAACATTGTCCGTATTTTGAAAATGAATCGATAACTGTTAGATAGAGATTTTTGTTGCAATGGAATAAATCTATGTGTATGATATCAAAAGGTTTTTGTCCAAGTAAAGGTCCTAACTGTGGAAGTTTGTAGGGACGTCTTTCGTATTTATTTTTTAGGCAGATTTCGCATTGATTAATATAGTTTGAAATAGTAGTTTGCATATTAGGCCAATAAAATTTATTTTTTAAATGTTTGTAAGTTTCTACGATACCGTTATGATTTTCGGTATGGTATTTCTTTACGCATTCGATTTGTCTTTCTTCTTCTTCAATGTCTTGAAGCATTTTATTGCAGAAAAAGGTTTTAACGGTTGAGTCGATATTTTTTCTAAAATAGTTGCAAATAAAAGGTCTAAATTCGTGAGAGACTTTTATGGCAAATTTTTGATTGGGCCTTAAAATATTTTTAAAAGATTCTGGTATTTCTATTTTCCAATTCTCTGTGACATTAACATTGTATCTATGCTTGTTAAATATTTTTTTATAAACCATATCGAAATTGTCAGAGTGATCATTAATTATAATTTGATTCGTCGACATATTAATTGGTTCTTCCGAAATTTGGATTCCAGAAATGGGATTTTCGACTGCAGTGTGTTGCGTGTCATCATCATTTTGTAATTGGTCAAATTGTTCCAAAAATTCGTCCGGGTTAAATTGTTCATCAATATCTGAAGGTTCAGCACAGTTTGAGTTGGTACTTAAAGCGTTAATTTGTACTCTAGAAAGAGCATCAGCAACTTGGTTTTCCTTTCCTTTCTTATATTTTACATCAAAATTATATTCGTCAAGTTTGAGTCTCCAGCGTGCTAATCTAGACGTGGGATCTTTAATTTTATATATCCAGACAAGGGGATTATGGTCCGTTTCGACTAAGAACCTTTGGCCATATAAATAAGGACGAAAATGTTTACAAGAATCTATGATGGCTAAGAGTTCCTTTTCGATTGTGGAATAAGCTTGTTCAGCGGAATTTAGAGTTCGCGAATAATACGCTATTGGATGATTGTTCTGAGAAAGCACAGAACCAATCGCTACATTGGAAGCATCAGTAGTGAGAACAAAAGGTTTTGAAAAATCTGGGTATTGGAGTACAGGGGCATTAGTTATCAGTTGCTTACATTTTTCAAATGACTCTAGATAATTAGGATTCTTAGGGTCGACTACGGCTCCTTTGCGAGTACATCTAGAAAGAGGGGACGTAATTTTTGCAAAATTGGGTATAAATCTACGATAATATCCTATAAGACCTAAGAAGGATTTAATTTCTTTGACTGATTTTGGCAATGGGAATTTTTGGATAGCTTCTATTTTGATAGGATTTGGTTTAATACCATCAGCGGTTACTAAGTGACCAAGAAAAGCAACTTCTTTCGTGAGGAATTCTGATTTATCTAATTGTACTTTCAGATTATTTTTCCGGAATGTATCAAAAATTGTAGCAATATGAACAAGATGCTCGTGTAAAGACTTAGAAAATATAATAACATCGTCCATATACACGAAACAAAACTTATGAAGAAATGGCCTAAGAACATTGTCCATTAATTTTTCGAAAGTGCTTGGGGCATTTTTTAAACCAAACGGCATCCTTGTAAATTCAAAATGACCATGAGGAACTGTGAAGGCAGTTTTCTCTATGGAATTGGGATGTACTTCTATTTGGTGAAAACCTTGAGCAAGATCGAGAACTGTAAAATATGTGGCCTTACCGAGATTGTCTAATATTTCGTCAATTTTGGGCAAAGGGTATTTATCATCTATTGTATTTTCGTTTAGTTTACGATAATCAATTACCATCCTAAATTTTTGCTCTCCGGATGCATCGGCTTTCTTCTTTACGATCCAGACCGGAGCACTGAATGGACTTATACTCGGTCTAATAATATTATTATCTAATAATTTATTTACTTGTTTTGTAATTTCTTCTTGCATATTTTTTGGATGCCTAAATCCTCTTACATAAATAGGATTTTCATCTCGCGTTCTAATTTCATGTTTAATGCCAGAAGTAAAAGTTAACTTATTTATATCATCATAAAAAATGTCTTTGTATCTTTTGCACAATTTTAAAATTTTATCTTTTTCTTCTAAATTTAAATGACTAGTTCTGATAATAGAAGGATCAAAATTTGTTGGGCCATTTGAGACCTCATAATTATTTAATTTTTCTACATGAATAGGTTCAAGTTGAATATGATTACAGAAAGAAATATTATCTATGTAATTGTCCTTTGCAATGTGAATGGACTCTGGTATGACTACGTGATTAATTTCGGTCTCAGGGAATAAAATTTCACCTTCCGCAACGTCTACTGGAATTTTACTATACAGCGTTTGAAATGGAATTGTGACACCGACACTCTTAAGGGTCAAGGTTTTTGTCTGATAATTTATGACAGCTTGTAAATTTTCTAAATCGCGATTCCCAAGTAAAATATGAAATTCGCGATTCCAATCGGCGATTCGGGCATCAAAAATTTTATTTACGTTCATTTCTTTTAGTAGAGGGGTTTTTATATTTTGAAAATATTTACGAGTCACGTTCATTGAAGTTAATGTAAAGGGTTTTTCATAAATGTGAGAAGAATTAAAATAATTTACAGCTTTAGGGGAAATAATTGTATCAGAACCTCCTGAGTCAATTAAAACTTTTAAACCAGTTTTGGGCATGATAAAACATGGTAAACGGGGAGAGTTATTAATATTATTTAAGTTTATAGAAGAGGTGGGTCGTTGTTGAAAAGGTCGTACTGAAAATCCTGAGAATGTTCTTGACTATCTGATTCGATGTCTTGTGTGAAATTTTCGGGATTTTCGTCAGAATTAGCATCTATGTTGAAATTATGAGTTCTTGTAGAAACAGTCATGGGTTGATTGGATGAGATTGTTTGTACACCACTCATAGGAGAAGTATAATTTCGATTTGGGACATTTCGTCTATTATAAAGATTTTTTGGGTTAGGTTTTCTGAAATTCGGATTATTGCCGAAAGTATTGGGCTGGGAATCGTTTCTAGGATTATTGCCGAAATTATTGGGCTGAGAATAATTTCTAGGAAAGCTGGCTTGATTAGCCTGTGGAAAATTTCTTTCGGGAAAATTATAGTTAGGTTGTTGTTGGTTAAAATTAGGTTGTGGCGAAAAATTAAACGTGGGCTGTTGCATATTACCAGGGGGATACATAAAGTTATTTTGAAAATTGTTCGGATTATTATTTCTATTATTAAATCTATCTGAATTGTTTTGATTAGAATTATTTGGTTTTTGTCTAAATGTATTCGGTCGTTTATTTTGTTGACCTTTCAAGAAATTCATGTATTGTTGTTGACTTTTGTGGTTATCGTATGCAATGCATTTTTGGAGGGCAGCTTCTAGAGAGTCAATTTTAAAATGCGACAAATATTCGCAATAGGGATCGTTTATGCCGGTACAAAAGGTTTTAAGGGCAATATTCTTAAAATAAGGGGTTTTGAACGTAACTGTGGCAGCATTGTCATTAAGAGAGATGTGCTGTAGAAGATCATTTAAGTTATTGGAAACTCTTTGGTGATATTGGTCATAATTTTCGTTAGGTTTTTGTACAGTGGTAGACAATTGGTTTACCAAAATTTCTTCAGAACGTCTATCGCCATATTTAGCAAGTAAAGCGGGCCGAATTTCGGTCCAAATTGTTTTGTTAGAATAGTTTAAAAAGTCTCTAGGTTCACCCTTGATACGAGAAACGATATTAGCATTTAGGACAAATTCTTGTGGTTGGGTAATTTCTTGGGTACCCAAAAATACAATTAAATTATCAACCGATTTAATAAATGTGGAGAGATTATCTCCAGTAGAAAATTCGGGTAAAGTGTTACATAAGCTAGAAATATCACTATTAGACATAGGCATTTTTAATTTTTTAACTGATTTTTTAGAACTACGGATATTATTATGTTTAGAACTACTAGAAGTATCTAAAACAAGATTTTCAAATAAAACTTCTAAATTATCTCTTGAAATATCGTTTAAAATGCTCATAAAGGAAAGTAAGGAAAATAGACTTACAGGATGATGATCACTGGTGATATTATCTGCATGCTCTTCCTTCTTATCCCAGGTTCAGCGGATTCTCGTCGAACAACTGAAGTTGACCAGGAAACGGGTGGTTTCTGTACGAAGAATCCTGTTCGCAGCGCCAGAAATGTTGGGAACACTTAAACGTAACTTTTAAAAAAGGTTTTATTTGAGAAATCACAACTTTTACAACTTATGGAACTATTGTTATACAATTAAATACGAATTAAAAGAACGCTGAAAAATGTATGTTGCATCTATTTATGGGTTCGGTTATGCTGCGTCGGCTTCCGGGTCATCGGTCAGCCTGGGACGTTGAGGCTTGCATTTCTATATACAATAATAATAAAGACGAATCTTTGTAAATAAAATCATCGGGGTTACGGTCCGAAGTTGATGCCGGTGAAAAATAATTATTAGCATCTCTCGGATGGGTGAAGCAAAGGATCTTTGGTCAATACCCAAAACCGTCAATACTGAGCCTAGGCGAGAGATGGGACGGAGTTGGTAGATCAATACTGGGCACAGGTGAGGAACGGAGCGGTCGATCAATACTCGATCGCTGGTACGAGAAAAGATGGTGGGTTCTGATCATTACTCAGAGACCCGATGTAGGAGCTCTAATCAGATCGATACTAGGGATTGAACTCCGTTCTCTGTCGTGGTTCAGCATTTTATATTTTTGATGGTGTTCCATCTCCAGCGTGCATCGATGGTAGTGGTAGGATCTTGGTAGTAGGGGTAGCATACAGAGAGAGCTGGCGGCAAACTCTGATGGTGCCATCATCACCAGGTATTAAAAACTTCTTCATAACTATAAAAACTCAATATAGTTATCAAATTAGTCAGCGAAACAAATAAAGATATTACGTACGTATTTAACAGTTAGGATCAAATCATAATAATATGTTTTAGAATAGGTTCAATATAAGTGTGCGCTTAACCAGCCTTTCAGTTGAGCTGATAGGTCTAATGTGGGTCATCCCTAGGTTAAAAGTCCACTTTCAGCCCAGTGCTGGAGGAGTTCTTGAAAGTTCGCGTAGACCCTCTTCAACCTCGTTCTCTCAGCTTGGGCGAGAATGTGCGATTCGTCCAGAATGTGCGATTGTGCTCATATACAGGATCCTGAAGGTATCCCTATAGGAGATAATCGCAGATTGATAAATGTGCTGACCGCGGAGGCCAATGAACATCAATAAACCTGAAAATAAGGTGACTACTGAAGAGAGGGCTAATAACGTTATTATTCGAGAGACTCTGCTGGTAATTAGCTTATACTTCCTTTAGAACGGGAAAAATTGCAAAAAATGAAAATCAAAAAGGCAGGGGGTAACGAAACACTTGTCGCGTGGTGGTACCAAAGAAATAATTATACTTAAGATGCAGTACATTTCTGAATATAATATCCAGTACCAGTATTCAGTCACTACAGATAGAAACTAAACATATTGAAAATGACTAAAGAAAATTGATTGGATAATCACAAATTGTTTACAGAAACGTACTCAATCTGTGATTAAACTAAATTTTATTTTCAAAATAAATAATAAAGAACAAAAATAAGAAAACAAATAAACTCAGGTAATAAAAGTTTTCGTATTAACACAAACATTGTTACCATTAATATTAGTACGAACTGAATTAGCTATTATATGAGCATATATTTTTAGTTCGTATATTTAGCCGTATTTACCTTGTCAAAACTTATATGTGTAATTAGAACTGATCTGCTCGCTTGAATCCCTATTTTCCCCAAAGTAACCTCCATGCCTGTGTATGTGACCTAGATGCCGACTCCGGGATAGCCTCGGCTGAGTCCTGTGACCCCATTATCGATCCCACCTAGTTCAGGGACGGACGCGGTGAATGCGGCGTCGACGACAACGGCTTCGGAGACGGCAGGCATCGCGAGGCTTTTGACACCGACGACTCCTAAGGTGAAATAATTCACTGTCTGCCCCATTTTGTGATCGGCCGGAAAGGAGAGCAAGCCGCAGCACGTTTGTCTCGTGCTCGAGCACTTGCACTCTGTGCCGGATATAGCTTTGGTTGTTATTTTACAGGTGGTTTTTTATACACCGTGTGCTTGTTTTTCTCATCAAATTTATAGAAATATGTTTTATTGTCACTGAAAATTTTACAGTTTTATGGACAAAACTTACAAAACATAAAGTCAGTACAAATATAAACAAAATACAAATTACTGAAATATGATAAAATCGTCAATATTACAAAATAAAAGATAGGTACCTAATGAAAGTAAAACAAAAACAATATACAATTATGAGTGCGCAAATAACCGGCAAAATAACGCAAAAGACGAAAAACGTAATATGTTCCTGAAATAAAAAGAGATGAAACTAGTACAGGTGAGAAATTATCAATAGAAACCTATAAATTTACATTATATTGATAGTTTCCCAGCTTTAGACGTATCGGAGGAGTTCAACAAATGCCACTGTGATGAGAAAATGAGAAAATTTTATAAAATTCTCCTGTGACAGTTTGACTCCGATACATCTAAAGGTGGGAAACTATTAATATAATGTAAATTTTATAGGTTTCCATTGATAATTTCCCAGCTCTACTAGTTTCTTCTCTTTTTATATCAGAACGTATTATGTTTTCGTATTATACAGTGATAAGCGCTCTAATAACCGGCAGAATAACTAAAACAATGGAAAACATATTAAGTTATCAGATAAAAAGAAATGAAACTACTAGAGGTGGAAAATTTAGCGATAAAAACCTATAAATTAATATTATATTATTTATTGTTTCCCACCTTTAGATGTAGGACAGGTTTGACAGCGTCCACTGTGACAGTGACATATTTAGTTGACATACTCCCCTGATACGTCTAAAGATGGGAAACAATAAAAATAATGTAAATTTATAGGTTTTTAACGCTAAATTTCTCACCTCCACTAGTTTCATTTCTTTTTATCTCACAACTTAATACGTTTTCCATCTTTTGCGTTATTTTACCCGTTATTAGCGCGCTCATCACTGTATATTAATAAATTGCAAATCGAACATACTACAAATGAAATACTACATTCGAAACTATTTAAATAGGTTTAAGCTGTTGCATATGCCACCCAAATATAGACAAAAATACTTTAGTTACTTGTACATGTAGGTACTGTAATTTCTTAGTTATTACAGTACCTATATATTTATTCATTAAAAAACTCTTCTACTAAATAATATGGTCCTTTGGATAGATACGCTTCTGTTCTACGGAATTTGGGGAAAGATGTTGCAAATTTAAGTTGTAAAGGTTGGTTGTATAGTTTTTTGCGGAATATAATATACATTTCTTTACTAACTCGGTGAACAGGATTGGTAAATCGACATCAAAGCTTGAACTTCTAGCGAAGTAGTCCTGATTAGGCCTTGCTGGAAAGACATGTAGGTGTTTACGGATTAAGCAAATAGTTTCTATAATATATAAAGAAGGAAATTGTTAAAATGCCGTGATCGTTGAAGTAGCTTCTGCAATGTGTTGTTATTGTGAGGCCAGACAGATATCTTATTGTTTTGTATTTTAAAAATAATTTCAGATTGGGCAGCTGTACTGGAACCCCAAAAAGGAAGACCATATCGAAGATGAGCCTCAAAAAAAGAAAAAGGTTATATTAGAAGATGCTAAATTGATTTCCTTTATTATTGTTAAATAAAACCAGTTGTTTATTATTATCCAAGTAACATTGGAACCAATTGAAATTGAAATACCTTGAATTCCGTAGAATGGACCCTGCAGAAACCTATGGGAAATGGCTCTCTGTCAAATGCTCTGAAACTTTGGGTTCTGGTAGTCCTTGATGTGTAGAACAAAAGATTCAATGGGCGCGTAGCTCCAAAAAATCATGGTTTTAAGATATAAGCCTCTGAAGTTTAGGTACAGTGAGGACGTTTGAGTTGTAATAAATTCATTTTCTCGAGAATGGACGACTCTGGAGATAAATTACGAATCAGGTCGATTTTTATTTTTAAATTAGGTACCTACATATAATTTTTTGGTATATACAGTGCGGTGGAATAAGTGTTGCCCCCCCCTGTTAACTTGTTTATTTTAAGAATATAAGCAAAACGCTCGGACAGGTCGATTTTTGAACTAACCATAGAATATTATAGCATCAACGTTTCGAACTTTACGCGATCCCTCTTCAGGTGACAGGTATAACTTTGATTTTTTTAAATGGTAAGGTACATCATGTGACACCTCATTTAACAGCTTTTGAAATACTGATTTCAAAAATGTATAATACTTTAATCCTTTTTGAAATCGTACGCGCAAAATTTCGGCCGAACTCTTTTTAAACGCATTTATTTTTTTCGAATTCTGAGAAAACTAATAATTACTTTTGAAAAATTTAAACGCAGAATGAAAGATTAGATTATTACCGAGGGCTGACAGTCCCTTAGAATAAAAAAAAAGTTTCTTTTGAATGATATGTTTGAAATTAAAAATCACACTAAATTTTCTCTTTATTTCACCACTGTGACTTATTAAAATAAACATTATAGGAGTTCTCAGGGACTTTGGACCATCGAGAATACTGTAATATTTCATTCTGCGTTTGAATTTTTCAAAAATATTCATTAGTTTTTTAAGGATTCGAAAAAAATTATTGCATTTAGAAGGAATTCGACCGAAATTTTGCGCCTACGCTCTCAAACAGAATTAAAGTATTATACATTTTTGAAATCAGTATTTTAAGAGCTTTTAAATGAGGTGTCACATGATGTACTTTCCCATTTAAAAAAATCAAAGTTATGGCTGTCACCTGAAGAGGGATCGTGTAAAGATCGAAACGTTGATGCTATAATATACTATGGTTAGTTTAAAAATCGACCTGTCCGAGCGTTTTGCTTATATTCTTAAAATAAACAAGTTAACAGGGGGGGCAACACTTATTCCACCGCACTGTATATCATACTAGTGACGTCATCCATCTTTGCGTGATGACGCAATCGATAATTGTTTTAAATAAGAATAGGGGTCGTGTGATAGCTCATTTGAAAGGTTATTCAATTTTCTATTCACTAATATAAACATTAACATATGTAATTATTTATACAGGGTGCCCAAAAAGTTTTTTGAATTAAATTACAGTGCGACAAGCGAAAGGTGGCGGCTGACCTTCTCGTATTCTGCATTTGTCGCTGTGCATTTTCGCTCAAGGTCACGCGCCAGCACTGGCTTGTCGGCTTGTACTTGAGACAAAAAGAAGAACGTATATAATTTATTTAATTCGAAATGCATTTTACTGCTGTCAAAAAATTTTAATTTGAAAAATAAACATTACTTTTCGCTCAAAATTAAATGTTCAAACTGCTAAGATGCAGATGGGTGGCAGCTTTAATATTGAATTCAAGCGAAAAGCAATATTTATTTATCAAATAAACATTTTTTGCTGATTTCGGACAACAATAAAATGTATTTCGAATTAAATAAATTATATACATTCTTCTTTTTGTCTCAATTAATTTAATTCAAAACAATTTCGTGGGCACCCTGTATAAATAATTATGTTAATGTTTATATTAGTGAATAAAGAATTGAATAACCTTTCAAATGAGCTATCACACGACCCCTATTCTTATTTAAAAAAATCATCGGTTGCGTCGTCACGCCTAGATGGATGACGTCACTAGTATGATACATATGCCGATAAATTCATCCAGAGTCGCCCATTCTCGAGAAAATGAGTTTATTTTAACTCAAACGGTCTCACTGTACCTATAAGTTCAGAGGTAAAAACATCTTAAAACCATGATTTTTGGGAGCTACGCGTCCATTGAGTCTTTTGTTCTACACATCAAGGACTACCAGAACCCAAAGTTTAAGAGCATTTGACAGAGATCCATTTCCCATAAGGTGTCTGCGGGGTCCTTTAGTGTTTTTTTTTATCAAAGTGTGATTTACACAATCAAAAGCTTTGGCATATGCACAAAAACAGTGGCAGTGTACATTTATTAGTTAATAAATTATTTATAGTTAGGCACAAAAACATAGCACCATTGGTACATTTATTAGTTAAAATCCAAACTGATTTTGTAATAAGATGTTATTATCAACGAGAAAGGACATAAGGACATTAGGAAGCGCAAAGTTTTTTTGACGAAACAATGTACTTGTATATAATTTATTAAGATATTTTGGGTATCAAATGATTGAAAGATGTGTGTAGATTGGACGTGTCTACTAATTCCAGTTTTAAGCTTCATTTCTGTGACTATTTCGAGTGTAAAAAAAAAATTATCAAAATAAATAAATAATCTTTGTAAATTGATGATTGTAAAAAAATCTTAAAATAAGAAATTAATAAATAAATGATAAAATTACTTCATTCAATTTTAAAAATTTTAAAACAATTCGAAGTTTTAGTTGAGTTAGGCTATTGATTATGTTCAAAATAAGAAAGCTAAAAGGAACTACAACGTTAACGAGATTTTATTATCTCATATGGTCAATGGACCTCTAGATTTGAAAAAACCGCGGAGTGCTACCATTTAAATGGGTGCGTTTTTGAGAAAGGGGTGAATTAGTCCCTAAGCACAGGGTGAATTAGGGTGAGTTCTATGCACTTTTGGTAAAAACACGTCTACAGCAAAATGGTTTCAGGTTAAATTTACTAACGAAATATCACATTTTAATGTCAAAAATATTTTTTTTTTACAAAAATATATTCAAAAGAAAAGCAAGAATAAAACACGAAAGACCGCAATTGTGTTTTTTGCCCCATAACTTTTTTTTCACGGAGATATAGGTATAGGCATTGCTTCAGTGAAAACTAACTGCCATTCTTCCTCCTTAAAAGGAAATCTAGTAAAAGTCTCTAGGATTTACAGTTTCCGAAATAGGATTTTTCAAATTTAGCCACTAACAGCATTTTTGGGACATTTTCCCCATTATTTCGCAAACATTGTTCTGTAACTTTTTTCTAAGCATTTCTAGGTATATGCAATGGTACATTTAGTAGAAAGAGAAATCAATTACCTTTAAAATGGTGTATCGAAAAAGATTATAAATATGGCTCTTTTTAAGCAAGTTATGCTTTTTCAAGGTTTTATACTTTTTATAATTTTTGATATTTTTAATGATTATTTTTTAAATTTCTCATTATGACTTTTTTTCTTGTACATTTAGGTACATACATTATGGAATACAAACAAGCCTATTTTCTTTATTTAAAAATGGTGTATTGCAAAAAATTTTAGGACTATTTTTAAACAAGATATCCGTAGGATATTCAAGATTATCCGTAATTTGAGAAAAGTTTTAATTTTTTAATTTTTTTTTTAAAGAATACAATTGCATATTATAACATAATTTTTAATTCCAAATAATTTTTTTTAGTAACACTTTTCGATATTGTGAAATATAAAGGTACTTTACTCTTGAGCGAAATTCATATTTTTTAACATACCTCATACACTATTGATAAAATGTTATATCTGATGATTGCATCTTAGGTTTTAAACTATGCAGAGTATTTTATAAAGAATATATTTTTTTCATAAAGTTAATAATAAAAAAGTTTTCCATATGGTTCCAATTTATTGGGATTTATTGTATGTGTATGCCCCATTTCTTTGAAGAAGCATATATCTTGCTTCACAATAGTCCTAGAATTTTTTACAATATACCATTTTAAAGTAAAGAAAATAAGCTGTCATTTTTATTGTACAATTTATATACCTAAATATACAATAAAAAAAGTTATAATGGGAAATGTAAAAATAATCGAAAAGTATATCAAAATTCATTAAAGTATAAAACTTTGAACAACCATATCTTGCTTAAAAATAGCCATACAGCCTTCTACAATAGACCATTTTAAAGGTAATTGACTTTCCTTCCTATAAAATGTAACATTGCATACATATTATACCTCAAGTTACGTAGAAAAAAGTTACAGGACAATATTTGAGAAGTAACAACGAAAATGGGCCAAAATCGCCGTAAGTGGCGAATTTTGAAAAATTATATTTTGGAACCTTTAAATCATAGAGACGTTTTCTAAACGTCATTTTAAAGAGGAGTGATGAACGTTATTTTTCGCTGAAACAATGCCTATACCTATATCCCCATGGAAAAAAGTTATGGGGCAAAAAACAAAATTGCTATCTTTCGTGTTTTTCTCTTGCCTTTCTTTTGAATATATTTTTGTAAAAAAAAAATATTTTTAACTTTAAAACGTGATGTTTCGATAGTAAATTTAACCTGGAACAATTTTCCTGAAGACGTGTTGGCACCAAAAATGTATAGAACTCACCCTAATTCGCCCTGTGCCTAGGGACTCATTCACCCCTTTCTCAAAAACGCACCGCTTGAAATGGTAGCACTCCGCGGATTTTTCATATTTAGGACTATATGAAACAATAAAACTCCGTTAACGTTGTAGTTCATTTCTGAAATACAAAATCAATAGCCTATTATATCCGAAAAGTTTTAATTAGATGGTAGCTACAGCAGCGTCTAAAAGCAAATCATTTTTTTATAATTTTGCTTAGTGAGACAGTTCCTTTTCTTTTTGGTTCAGAGCAGACCATAGGCCTCTCTGAAGGTCTCAAAAGAGTAAACTGTATGTAAGTGGATGATGGTCACCTTTGAAACATCTTGTTCTTCTTGTAGTGCCTATCCGTTTCGGATGTTGGCGACCATCATGCATGGCAATCTGTACTTTGCACACTGCTGCTCTGAAAAGATTTGTAGTGGTTGTGTTGAACCACGTACGTAGATTTTTCAGCCACGAAATCCTTCGCCTTCCTGATCCGCGCTTTCCCTCTACTTTTCCCTGTAAGACCAGTTGCAGCAGTCCGTATCTTTCACTGTTCCTCATGATGTGACCGAGGTATTCGATTTTGGCTGTTTTTATTTTGATTAACAGCTCTTTTTCTTTTTGCATTCTCAGCAAAACACCCTCATTAGTAATGTGGTCGGTATAAGATATCTTCAGGATTCGACGATAAAGCCACATCTCAAAAGCATCAATTTTCTTGCAGGTGGCGTCTGTGAGAGTCCACGACTCAACTCCGTACAACAGTATAGGAAAGATAATGAAATATTAACATAATGAAATATTAACAGTCATTTTTCATTTTTAAAAATAGTATAATTTATAAATACAGAAAACATAGTACGAAGTTTTGCGCTAGTCTACAGTACCGTACCGCCCAGGGACGGCGGTTATTGACAAAACACCGGTTTTTGACAAAACACCGGTTTTCGGTTATACCGGTTTTTTCTACCTACGGTTTAACCTGGCGGTTATAACCGGCCAAAAAAAGGTTATTCCATATACCGATGTTCGGTTTTTTATTCATAGCCAATACCCAATAGGTTACATTTACATTGCGTTTTAGTTTGCGATACTTCATTCGAATCGATATCAGTCTATATCAGTATAGAAATCAGTCATCAGTGTTGTGAAATCGGTTTCAGTCAGCTGAAAATTTCTCATTTACTCGCGGGGAGCGAAAAATTTTCCCATTTTTTCCCTGAATTCAGTATTTTTTCCGCTTATCCGGATTTTCACCGGTTATTACTTTAAAAAGAAAAACCGGTTATAATCGGGTCAAAAAACAACCGGAAAAACCGATTATTGCCGAGGAAAAAAACCGGTTTCGGGTTATAACCGGTAGGTTTTTCCCATCCCTAGTACCGCCTACTGTACCACGTTTT